>NC_000080.6:116502444-116794944 GCF_000001635.26 Mus musculus | reverse complement strand
AAAGTCTGCGTGTCCAATGGGCCTCTCTTTCCAGTGATGGCCGACTAGGCCATCTTTTGATACATATGCAGCTAGAGTCAAGAGCTCAGGGGTACTGGTTAGTTCATAATGTTGTTCCACCTATAGGGTTGAAGTTCCCTTTAGCTCCTTGGGTACTTTCTCTAGCTCCTCCATTGGGAGCCCTGTGATCCATCCATTAGCTGACTGTGAGCAT
This sequence comes from Mus musculus, assembly GCF_000001635.26. Taxonomy (NCBI): domain Eukaryota; kingdom Metazoa; phylum Chordata; class Mammalia; order Rodentia; family Muridae; genus Mus; species Mus musculus. The sequence continues at coordinate 116,794,730 of NC_000080.6, read as the reverse complement.
CCACTTCTGTGTTTGCTAGGCCCCGGCATAGTCTCACAAGAGACAGCTACATCTGGGTCCTTTCAGTAAAATCTTGCTAGTGTATGCAATGGTGTCAGCATTTGGAAGCTGATTATGGGGTGGATCCCTGGATATGGCAGTCTCTACATGGTCCATCCTTTCATCTCAGCTCCATACTTTGTTTCTGTAACTCCTTCCATGGGTGTTTTGTTCCCACTTCTAAGGAGGGGCATAGTGTCCACACTTCAGTCTTCATTTTTCTTGAGTTTCATGTGTTTAGGAAATTGTATCTTATATCGTGGGTATCCTAGGTTTTGGGCTAGTATCCACTTATCAGTGAGTACATATTGTGTGAGTTCCTTTGTGATTGTGTTACCTCACTCAGGATGATGCTCTCCAGGTCCATCCATTTGGCTAGGAATTTCATAAATTCATTCTTTTTAATAGCTGAGTAGTACTCCATTGTGTAGATGTACCACATTTTCTGTATCCATTCCTCTGTTGAGGGGCATCTGGGTTCTTTCCAGTTTCTGGCTATTATAAATAAGGCTGCTATGAACATAGTGGAGCATGTGCCCTTCTTACCAGTTGGGGCTTCTTCTGGATATATGCCCAGGAGAGGTATTGCTGGATCCTCCGGTAGTACTATGTCCAATTTTCTGAGGAACCGCCAGACTGATTTCCAGAGTGGTTGTACAAGCCTGCAATCCCACCAACAATGGAGGAGTGTTCCTCTTTCTCCACATCCTCGCCAGCATCTGCTGTCACCTGAATTTTTGATCTTAGCCATTCTCACTGGTGTGAGGTGGAATCTCAGGGTTGTTTTGATTTGCATTTCCCTGATGATTAAGGATGTTGAACATTTTTTCAGGTGCTTCTCTGCCATTCGGTATTCCTCAGGTGAGAATTCTTTGTTCAGTTCTGAGCCCCATTTTTTAAGGGGGTTATTTGATTTTCTGAGGTCCACCTTCTTGAGTTCTTTATATATGTTGGATATTAGTCCCCTATCTGATTTAGGATAGGTAAAGATCCTTTCCCAGTCTGTTGGTGGTCTTTTTGTCTTATAGACAGTGTCTTTTGCCTTGCAGAAACTTTGGAGTTTCATTAGGTCCCATTTGTCAATTCTCGATCTTACAGCACAAGCCATTGCTGTTCTGTTCAGGAATTTTTCCCCTGTGCCCATATCTTCAAGGCTTTTCCCCACTTTCTCCTCTATAAGTTTCAGTGTCTCTGGTTTTATGTGAAGTTCCTTGATCCACTTAGATTTGACCTTAGTACAAGGAGATAAGTATGGATCGATTCGCATTCTTCTACATGATAACAACCAGTTGTGCCAGCACCAATTGTTGAAAATGCTGTCTTTCTTCCACTGGATGGTTTTGGCTCCCTTGTCGAAGATCAAGTGACCATAGGTGTGTGGGTTCATTTCTGGGTCTTCAATTCTATTCCATTGGTCCACTTGTCTGTCTCTATACCAGTACCATGCAGTTTTTATCACAATTGCTCTGTAGTAAAGCTTTAGGTCAGGCATGGTGATTCCACCAGAGGTTCTTTTATCCTTGAGAAGAGTTTTTGCTATCCTCGGTTTTTTGTTATTCCAGATGAATTTGCAAATTGCTCCTTCTAATTCGTTGAAGAATTGAGTTGGAATTTTAATGGGGATTGCATTGAATCTGTAGATTGCTTTTGGCAAGATAGCCATTTTTACAATGTTGGTCCTGCCAATCCATGAGCATGGGAGATCTTTCCATCTTCTGAGATCTTCTTTAATTTCTTTCTTCAGGGACTTGAAGTTTTTATCATACAGATCTTTCACTTCCTTCGTTAGAGTCACGCCGAGATATTTTATATTATTTGTGGCTATTGAGAAGGGTGTTGTTTCCCTAATTTCTTTCTCAGCCTGTTTATTCTTTGTGTAGAGAAAGGCCATTGACTTGTTTGAGTTAATTTTATATCCAGCTACTTCACCGAAGCTGTTTATCAGGTTTAGGAGTTCTCTGTTGGAATTTTTAGGGTCACTTATATATACTATCATATCATCTGCAAAAAGTGATATTTTGACTTCCTCTTTTCCAATTTGTATCCCCTTGATCTCCTTTTGTTGTCGAATTGCTCTGGCTAATACTTCAAGTACTATGTTGAAAAGGTAGGGAGAAAGTGGGCAGCCTTGTCTAGTCCCTGATTTTAGTGGGATTGCTTCCAGCTTCTCTACATTTACTTTGATGTTGGCTACTGGTTTGCTGTAGATTGCTTTTATCATGTTTAGGTATTGGCCTTGAATTCCTGATCTTTCCAGAACTTTTATCATGAATGGGTGTTGGATCTTGTCAAATGCTTTTTCTGCATCTAACGAGATGATCATGTGGTTTTTGTCTTTGAGTTTGTTTATATAATGGATTACATTGATGGATTTTCGTATATTAAACCATCCCTGCATCCCTGGAATAAAACCTACTTGGTCAGGATGGATGATTGCTTTAATGTGTTCTTGGATTCGGTTAGCGAGAATTTTATTAAGAATTTTTGCATCGATGTTCATAAGAGAAATTGGTCTGAAGTTCTCTATCTTTGTTGGATCTTTCTGTGGTTTAGGTATCAGAGTAATAGTGGCTTCATAAAATGAGTTGGGTAGAATACCTTCTACTTCTATCTTGTGAAAAAGTTTGTGCAGAACTGGAGTTAGATCTTCTTTGAAGGTCTGATAGAACTCTGCACTAAACCCGTCTGGTCCTGGGCTTTTTTTGGCTGGGAGACTATTAATAACTGCTTCTATTTCTTTAGGGGATATGGGACTGTTTAGAAGGTCAACTTGATCCTGATTCAACTTTGGTACCTGGTATCTGTCCAGAAATTTGTCCATTTCGTCCAGGTTTTCCAGTTTTGTTGAGTATAGCCTTTTGTAGAAGGATCTGATTGTGTTTTGGATTTCTTCAGGATCTGTTGTTATGTCTCCCTTTTCATTTCTGATTTTGTTAATTAGGATTTTGTCCCTGTGCCCTTTAGTGAGTCTAGCTAAGGGTTTATCTATCTTGTTGATTTTCTCAAAGAACCAACTCCTCGTTTGGTTAATTCTTTGAATAGTTCTTCTTGTTTCCACTTGGTTGATTTCACCCCTGAGTTTGATTATTTCCTGCCGTCTACTCCTCTTGGGTGAATTTGCTTCCTTTTTTTCTAGAGCTTTTAGATGTGTTGTCAAGCTGCTAGTATGTGCTCTCTCCCGTTTTTTCTTGAAGGCACTCATAGCTATGAGTTTCCCTCTTAGAAATGCTTTCATTGTGTCCCAAAGGTTTGGGTACGTTGTGGCTTCATTTTCATTAAACTCTAAAAAGTCTTTAATTTCTTTCTTTATTCCTTCCTTGACCAAGGTATCATTGAGAAGAGTGTTGTTCAGTTTCCATGTGAATGTTGGCTTTCTGTTATTTATTTTGTTATTGAAGATCAGCCTTAGTGCATGGTGATCTGATAGGATACATGGGACAATTTCAATATTTTTGAATCTGTTGAGGCCTGATTTGTGACCTATTATGTGGTCAATTTTGGAGAAGGTACCATGAGGTGCTGAGAAGAAGGTATATCCTTTTGTTTTAGGATAAAATGTTCTGTAGATATCTGTCAGATCCATTTGTTTCATCACTTCTGTTAGTTTCAGTGTGTCCCTGTTTAGTTTCTGTTTCCATGATCTGTCCATTGGTGAAAGTGGTGTGTTGAAGTCTCCCACTATTATTGTGTGAGGCGCAATGTGTGCTTTGAGCTTTACTAAAGTTTCTTTAGTGAATGTGGCTGCTCTTGTATTTGGAGCATAGATATTCAGAATTGAGAGTTCCTCTTGGAGGATTTTACCTTTGATGAGAATGAAGTGTCCCTCCTTGTCTTTTTTGATGACTTTGGGTTGGAAGTCAATCTTATCAGATATTAGGATGGCTACTCCTGCTTGTTTCTTCATACCATTTGCTTGGAAAATTGTTTTCCAGCCTTTCATTCTGAGGTAGTGTCTATCTTTTTCTCTGAGATGAGTTTCCTGTAAGCAGCAAAATGTTGGGTCTTGTTTGTGTAGCCAGTTTGTTAGTCTATGTCTTTTTATTGGCGAGTTGAGACCATTGATGTTAAGAGATATTAAGGAAAAGTAATTGTTGCTTCCTGTTATTTTAGTTGTTAAAGGTGGCATTCTGTTCTTGTGGCTGTCTTCTTTTAGGTTTGTTGAGGGATTACCTTCTTGTTTTTTCTAGGGCGTTGTTCCCGTTCTTGTATTGGTTTTTTTCTGTTATTATCCTTTGAAGGGCTGGATTCGTGGAGAGATAATGCGTGAATTTGGTTTTGTCGTGGAATACTTTGGTTTCTCCCTCTATGATAATTGAGAGTTTGGCTGGGTATAGTAGCCTGGGCTGCAGTTTGTGTTCTCTTAGTGTCTGTATAACATCTGTCCAGGCTCTTCTGGCTTTCATAGTCTCTGGTGAAAAATCTGGTGTAATTCTGATAGGCTTGCCTTTATATGTTACTTGACCTTTTTCCCTTACTGCTTTTAGTATTCTATCTTTATTTAGTGCATTTGATGTTCTGATTATTATGTGTCGGGAGGAATTTCTTTTCTGGTCCAGTCTATTTGGAGTTCTGTAGGCTTCTTGTATGTTCATATGCATCTCATTCTTTAGATTTGGGAAGTTTTCTTCAATAATTTTGTTGAAGATGTTTGCTGGACCTTTGAGTTGAAAATCTTCATTCTCATCCACTCCTATTATCCGTACGTTTGGTCTTCTTATTGTGTCCTGGATTTCCTGGATATTTTGAGTTAGGATCTTTTTGCATTTTCCATTTTCTTTGATTGTTGTGCCGATGTTCTCTATGGAATCTTCTGCACCTGAGATTCTCTCTTCCATCTCTTGTATTCTGTTGCTGATGCTCAAATCTATGGTTCCAGATTTCTTTCCTAGGGTTTCTATCTCTAGTGTTGCCTCGCTTTGAGTTTTCTTTATTGTGTCTACTTCCCTTTTTAGGTCTAGTATGGTTTTGTTCATTTCCATCACCTGTTTGTATGTTTTTTCCTCTTTTTCTGTAAGGACTTCTACCTGTTTGATTGTGTTTTCCTGTTTTTCTTTAAGGACTTGTAACTCTTTAGCAGTGTTCTCCTGTATTTCTTTAAGTGATTTATTAAAGTCCTTCTTGATGTCCTCTACCATCATCATGAGATATGCTTTTAAATCTAGGTCTAGGTTCTCAGGTGTGTTGGGGTTCCCTGGACTGGGCGAAGTGGGTGTGCTGGGTTCTGGTGATGGTGAGTGGTCTTGGTTCCTGTTAGTAAGATTCCTCCGTTTACCTTTCGCCATCTGGTAATCTCTGGAGTTAGTAGTTATAGTTGACTCTGTTTAGAGATTGTTCTTCTGGTGATTCTGTTACCGTCTATCAGCAGACCTGGGAGACAGATTCTCTCCTCTGAGTTTCAGTGCTCAGAGCACTCTCTGCTGGCAAGCTCTCTTACAGGGAAGGTGCGCAGATATCTTGTATTTGGACCTCCTCCTGGCCGAAGAAGAAGGCCCAAAACAGGACCTTTCTCAGACAGTGTGTTGCTTTGGCAGTTCCCAGGTGGTACAGACTCTCACCTAAGCAGACTAAATTCCTAAGTTCCTTGGAGTCCCGGGACCAAGATGGCGACCGCTGCTGCTGTGGCTTAGGCCGCCTCCCCAGCCGGGTGGGCACCTGTCCTCCGGTCCGGAAGGTGGCCGGCTGTCCCCGGCCCACACAGGGTGCTGCCTCAGCGCCTCTGTGCTTCTGCCTGTTCCAGAAGCTGTCAGGTTCTCTGGCGCACCCTCTCACCTGTTCAGACTAATTTCCTAAGTTCGGCGGGTCTCGGACCAAGATGGCGACCGCTGCTGCTGTGGCTTAGGCCGCCTCCCCAGCCGGGCGGGCACCTGTCCTCCGGTCCGGAAGGTGGCCGGCTGTCCCCGGCCCACAAAGGGTGCTGCCTCAGCGCCTCTGTGCTTCTGCCTGTTCCAGAAGCTGTCAGGTTCTCTGGCGCACCCTCTCACCTGTTCAGACTAATTTCCTAAGTTCGGCGGGTCCGGGACCAAGATGGCGACCGCTGCTGCTGTGGCTTAGGTCGCCTCCCCAGCCGGGCGGGCACCTGTCCTCCGGTCCGGAAGGTGGCCGGCTGTCCCCGGCCCACACAGGGTGCTGCCTCAGCCCCTCTGTGCTTCTGCCTGTTCCAGAGGCTGTCAGGTTCTCTGGCGCACCCTCTCACCTGTTCAGACTAATTTCCTAAGTTCGGCGGGTCCCGGACCAAGATGGCGACCGCTGCTGCTGTAATCAGGAACTTTTCATAGCTTCCTTTCATAGAGGACTTCATAAGAGATTTTTTTCTACTTCTGTCATGTTTAATGTTCCAAATATGGTTAAAAAATGTTTGAGTGCATATTACTTTTAGCTTTAGAAGTTATCATGTATATTTAAGAGGCATTTAACTATTTTAAATTATTTTGATGACTTAAAAATGTCAATACACTGTTGTATAATTTGAAATAAATTTTATTATTTTAATAATAATGATCATAATAATAATGGCTACTCCGACTTGTTTCTTGGGATCATTTGCTTGGAAAATTTTTTCCAGTCTTTTACTCTGAGGTAGTGTCTGTCTTTGACACTGAGGTGTGTTTCCTGTATGCAGCAAAATGCTGGGTCCTGTTTACATATCCAGTCAGTCTATGTCTTTTTATTGGGGTATTGAGTCCATTGATATTAAGAGATATTAAGGAAAAGTGATTGTTGCTTCCTGTTATTTTTGCTGTTAGAGGTGGAATTATGTTAGTTTGGCTATCTTCTTTTGGATTTGTAGAAAGAAGATTACTCTCTTGTTTTTGCTAAGGTATAAATTCCCTCCTTGTGTTTGAGTTTTCCATTCATTTTCCTTTGTAGGGCTGGATTTGTGTAACGCTATAGTGTAAATTTAGTTCTGTTCAGGAAAATCTTGGTTTCTCCATCTATGACAATTGAGAGGTTTGCTGGCTGGCATTTGTGTTCTCTTAGGGTCTGTATGGCATCTGTTCAGGATCTTCTAGCTTTCATAGTCTCTAGTGGGAAGTCTGGCATAATTCTGATAGGTCTGCCTTTATATATTACTTGACCTTTTTCCCTTACTGCTTTTAATATTCTTCTTGTTTGTTTGTTTGTTTTGTGCATTTGGTGTTTTAAGTGTTATGTGATGGGAGGAATTTCTTTTCTGGTCCAGTCTATTTGGAGGTCTGTAAGCTTCTTGTATATTCATGGGTGTCTCTTTCTTTAGGGTAGGGAAGGTTTCTTCTATAATTTTGTTGAAGATATTTTCTGGCCTTTTAAATTGGGAATCTTTGCTCTCTTCTTATCCTTAGGTTTCATCCTCTCATTGGGTCCTGGATATCATGGATGTTTTGGGTTAGGAGCCTTATGCATTTTTCATTTTCTTTGACTTTTGTGTCTGTGTTTTCTATGGTATCTTCTGCACCTGAGGTTCTTCTATCTCTTGAATTCTGTTAGTGATGCTTGCATCTATGACTCCTCATCTTTTTCATATGTTTTCTAGCTCCAGTGTTATCTCCCTTTGTGATTTCTTTACTGGTTCTATTTCCTGTTTTATATCCTGGATGGTTTTGTTCAATTACTTCACTTGTTTGGTTGTGTTTTTCTGTAATTCTTTAAGGGATCTTTGTGTTTCCTCTTTAAGGGCTTCTACCTGTTTACCCGTGTTCTTCTGTATTTCTTTAAGGAAGTTATTTATGCCCTTCTTAAAGTCCTCTATCATCATCATAAAACATGGTTTTAAATATGGATCTTGCTTTTCCTATGTGATGGGATATTCAAGAATTGCTATCATGGGAGAACTGGGATCTGTTGATGCCAACTAACCTTGATTTCTGTTGCTTGTGCTTTTCTCTCACCATCCAGTTAACTCTAATGCTACCTGCCCTTGCAGTCTCTGACTGTAGCCTAACCCTCCTGTGATCCTGGCTGTGTCAGAACTCCTCAGAGTCCCACTGTATCTGGGATCCTGTGATCTTGAGATGCTGGGTGTGTCAGAGCACCCTGGGTCTCAAGCTGCCTCTGGGATCCTGATATCCTGATTTTTACCAAGCTTCTGAGATCCTGTGATCCTGGGTGTGTTAGGCACCTATGACACTGGGCATCTTAGAGCACCTGGGAGTTGAACTTCTGGCTGTTGTGGGACTAGGTGTGGAGCCAGCACCCAAGGTCAGCTCAGGGCCTCCGCTCAGAATGGAAGAAACCCATACCACTGGCCAAGTGGGGGTCCCTGTGTCACTGGATCCCATGGGTTCCAGTTACTCCCAGTGTTGTAGCAGATATTGTGGCATCCTCACCTGTGATCCTGTGCATGTTAGAGCAACTTGGAATTGAGCTTCTTCTGGGTGTTGTGGGACTAGGTGTGGAGCCAGTGCTCAAAGTCTGATCAGGGCATTGGCTCAGGCTGGAAGCTGGGATTCTTTTTTAAAAGCTTTTTTTCTTTGACCAATGTATCAATTTCTTCTATCACGTCTTCAATATCCAAGAGTCTTCCTTCCATCTCTCATATTGTGTTAGTGAAGCTTGTCTTTATGATTTCTGTTCAATTTTCTAAAATTTTTATCTCTTGTTTTCCCTCAATTTGGGTTTTCTTAATTGGTTTTATTTTTTATTTTCAGGTCTGAAACTTTTTTATTCATTTCCTTCCACTGTTTGTGTTTTTATAGGTTTATTTAAGGGCTTTATTTACTTCCTTTTTAATGGGTGTCTATTATATCCATAAAGGATATTTTAAAGTCTTTGTCTTGTGCTTCAGCTATGGTGTAATATTCAGGGTTCTGCTGTAGTATGTTACCTGATCTCTAGTGGAGATACATTGTCCTGGCCATTATTGATTTGTTTTTACTTGGGTCTCTAGGCATCTGCTTTGGGGAGATTATAGTTCAAGGTTCTAATATCTGATCCTGTCTTTTTGGGTTTATGTTTTGCTTCTTTGTTTTTGTTGCCCTCTCTGATGCTTAGGAGAGTGTATTGTCTCTGTGTTGCTTAGTCAGAAATTTTTCTAGCATACTGATTGCTGTGAACATAGAGGGCTTCAGGTAACATGCTTGTCTAGGTATTAGGAGCTGATGTGTAGAATTTGGGATGGTCTGGGGAGGTGATTGAAGGTTAAACATGCAAACATGGACAATATAACAAAGAAAATATTCACACACTATGAAGTGTGCAGGCCTGACACTTTGTGGCAAGTATTTTGCCTGACTTGCTTATAGGTGCTGGGGAGTAGTTAGGCATGATATGAAGTCAAACATCTGAGGGTACTCTGTTTGCCTTTTGATGTCCTGGCTGATGGAAAGTTCAGCAGATTATATATTTTAGAAATATATGTTCACACATAAAGAATGTTATTAATAATTGGTTAATTGGGCTTTTGTGAGAGTAGCAGTGAGGGAGAAGCAGATCTCCCTTTTGTCAAGAACTATTGAACTGTGCATACATAGCAAGAACCCTGAAAAATGTACAGCCTGTTTTCCTAGAAAGGCTGATTTGTACTAGTGAATAGGTACTGTAATTGAGAAAAATGCGTTCTAGTTGTAATTGAGAAAAGACATTAGATACATACGAAGAATGGCTTCATTGTTCGCTCTAACATGCATTATGTTTACATATCCTTTCTAAAATACATAAAATTGCCCATTAAATGCAATTGAAAGTTATTTAAGTCCTGTTGTAGTTTACATCTGGAATTTAATGCTTTCCAGAAGCTCATGTATGAAGTCGTGGCTAGTTTTGCTGTTGAGATGTGGTAGACATTTTGGGAGGTGGGTCCTCATTGCAGGAATTGAATCACAAGGATGGGACTTTGAAGAAAATATGGAGACCTTGACCTCATTCTCTCCTCTTCTCCTTTCTGTCTCCTCTTTTTTCCCCTCTCCTCTCTCCTCTCCTCTCCTTTCCTCTTCTCTTCTTTGTTCTCCTCCCCTCCCCTCCCCTCTCCTCCCCTGCCCTCCCCTCCCCTCTCCTCCCCTGCCCTCCCCTCCCCTCTCCTCCCCTGCCCTCCCCTCCCCTCTCCTCCCCCTTCTCCCCTCCCCTCTCCTCCCTTCCCCTCTCCTGTCTTTCTCTTCCTTTCCCATTCTTCCCTCCTTTCCCATACCTTCTCTCCATCTTCTTTTTCTCTCCTTTCTTCTAAGTTTGCATGAGATTAGCAGCCTCCTTAAACACAACCTTCCATTATGATGATTTCCTATCTTGCCACAGGCAATAAAGAAATGCAAGTCAGCAGACAAGCAACTGAGACATCTCAAATCATAAGGCAAAATAATTCTTTCCAATAGTAGTTGATTCTGTCCAGTGTTTTGTTATAGTAACAGAATCGTCTCTTCCTGCTCCCCTGTGTTTGCTATCTGCTGTTAAATTGGAAGAATATATAAGGTTGTATCAGAGGCTTCTCTTAATTTTTCTCTAGATTCATTGTGTAATGAAAATTGGAAGAATCTCACAATTCACTCGTCCCTACTACTTCTGTTTAAGGAGCTCATACATATTGATGTGCAAGTATCACCTTTCCTGCAGAATACCAGCCAATGGCAGGCAGCTGACTGGCAGTAGTTTCTAGCCAAAGGCAACTTTGTACAACTCATCATGATAACTGGCTCTTACTAGATGCTAAGTTACCCAGCTCCCAGTTCTGTTAATGCATGATTGACATCTCTTCTTAGCTTCCAAGCTTCGGTATGGCTCTTTTGGCAGCCAAGCATTATGCACACTTCAATTATTTTGGCTGTTAACATATCACATGAGTGTTTGGCATTGGTAACCGAGGACAGGAATAAGTAAGTAGCCTGGGATCCAGTTAAATCCACACTGCAGAGAGGGGCAGTATATTGAGACCAGGAAAATTTCTGATCTTCTTGTCTGTGTATGAAATAGGAAAAGCAAACAGTAGTATAAAGACATTTAATCAATATGTGTCTTAAAAATTCATAGTTTAAGTTGCAGGTGGAAGATGAAAGTATTTAATTTGAATACAAATAATGTTGACTATAGTAATCCTGTTCCTGGAGACACAAAGATGAATGCAAAACACATCAAATACCTCTAGAGTTGCTGGCAAGAAAGAAAGTTTGTGGAATAAAGTAACTGATAAATATTAAATTAGCACATTTTATAAAATAAATGGTGGTTTGGGTGTGATAGTTAAATAAATTGCATGCTGATATAAGATCAGTGATACTAGCAATTCTTGACCACAGACAAACCATGAAAGCAGTAAATAAAGGCTTGAATTTCCAGAATGTAGGCTGAATTATCTGTACAACAGCTAATGAATCACCTTAGCCAGAAGAGAGGAAAAGGAGGCAGCTTTTCTCTTCCTACCTCAGACCATATACAATAGGCACTGAGTTTCTTCATGTTTGTCTCTCTGGTAGTTTACCCCACTAGTCCAGAGGATACTCTAACAAAGTATAAAAATAGCCAGCTTGCAAACAGTAATTTTCCATGCTTCAAATGTCTAGGAAACCCAAGATGAAAGTGCAGGCAGATTTTGTGTCTGGTAAAATATTGCTTTCTGGCTTAGAGCTGGCTCCACCTGGTTGTAACCTCATATGGGAGAAAGACAAGGCAGTTCTTTCTATCAACCCAAGTCATGAAGTTTTTGCCCCCGTGAACTAATTACCTCCCTAAGGCAAAGCCCAATCTCTCAATATCATTGCACTAATTATAGTTCAACAAAACCACAGGAGGTGCATGAAACATTCAGACTATGGCACTTAACACATTTTCTTATTAGCCATTTCTTTTCTAAGGTGTATATTTTATGAAAATGTCATACATGCACACAGTGTGCCTTAGTTGTGTCTGTCCCAGTCTGCTTCAAAACCCACTGTAACTTCCCCAACACATCTTTCTCTCAACTATAAGTTCTCCTTTTAAACTTTTATTAACAAATGAGTCCAATACTGTTGTCCATATGAAAATAGCTGCAGGGTCATACCCTGAGGTAGGAGGAACTTACCAGTGGCCACACTCTAAAGACAAGTGACTCTCTTCCCAGAAACCAGCAACTCTCATTTGCTCCTCAGATAAACGTGACCATACAAGTTCCCCTCCTGCCCTATCTGCCCAATCCCTGCCCCTCTTCTCGTGGAGCTCCAGCCATAGTCTGCAATACAACTTCTCATGTTCTACTTTGCCCTTCATATTTACCTGCCATTTGGAAATATTTTCTTTCATTTTATTTTATTGTCTTGACAATAAATAACTTACATACAGATCCTCTGATTATTTTTTACCGTGGCTACTTTTTTCCAACTTCATCATTTGCTTGCCTCCCTCAAGTCCTTTCCTGTAGTGTGTAGTTTTTTTTTTAAATAAATCACATTTAACCTGGATAATTGCTGGCATCGGTGGTCTTGTCCACCCTGATGGCCCACCCTCTGTGGCTAGCCTGCAGAAAGACAGCTTGCTAACACTGCTAACCTCATAAAATGCTAATACTAGAGACTTGTAACATACCAGCCAGATTTATAACGATAATTCTCTAGCCCCCAAATGCCCATGCAAAGAACAAAAAACCCAGTTGATATAAATACAAGCTGCACACCTGGACTGGCCAAATGTACCCTGCATTGCTCTATTGCCCATCTATGAAATCCCTAGTTACTTATGGCTCCTAGGGGCCATGTGTTTCTTTAAAACGTTCAATTCCACCTTTTCCTTCCACTGCCCAATCATAGGCTCCAGCTTATCTGACCAATTAAGATTTCACAAGAACTCATCTGAGTATGTGATCTACTCCTCGTCGGGGCACCTCTCTTGTGGGAGAAGATACAAAGAGCAATGTACAACACTTCCCATTCAACTGCATCTCTCCTTGGTGCTTCTCACCACCTTTTGTATGTGCCAATTAAACATAACCATTTTATTGAGCACATCATATTTTTTATTATCTATATTGAGACTAATATTTTTAAGAATAGGGTTATTCTACCATCCTGTTTACCTGGTAAGCTTATATTCTAAGGCTGTCCCTGTTATACATGTCTTCCACATCACCTGCTTGCTTGTATCCTCTAACTAAATTCTTCTCCATTCTACTTTGACATCATTTTCCATACATTTCATACCCTCTTCCTCATGCATTGAGTAAACACAAATAGATATGAATGTTGGCTATGTTCAATGCATTCCATATCCATGCTTGCATTAGCATCTGGTACATGCAAGCAGAAAATAACAAGCAAACTGAGAAAAAAAATGGTGACAATTCTTCATTAGTCACAAGAGAGTAGGGTGTGCCATGAAGAAGAAGAAAGAATGCTGGAGAGTTAGGGAGCAATTAGGTCATAGAAAGTGTTTTGGGGGTTTTGCTTGTCTTCTGTCCTATGAATCAAAATCATGCCTTTGCACATGTCAACATGGAGCAATATCTCCATCCCTCAACCCCTTCTTTAAATTTTCTGTAGAGAGCAGATCTTACTAAGTTGCCCAGGCTGGCTTTGAACTTATTCTGTAGCTAAACACTGACTTTAGATTTGTGATCCTTTCAGTTTAGTTATCTGAGTAGGGTATAGGCTTACCCCAAGAGGTCCTGCTGGACCATATTGTTCATGCCGATGTTTGTGCACATTTGATTCTTGTAGGGTGTATGGAGAATTTAAATAGAGCCTTTTAGAATCATTTCTATGGAAGGTTAGTTTGAAGTGAATATGTCTGTGGTTGGGGAGCAAGTTGATACCAATTTTTAAGGTAAGATAAGTGGCTGATCCATTAGGGATCTAATGCAGTTGGGCAGTGTTATAAATGAGTGATGGTTATGCTGTAGGTAGGATAATGGCAATTGAAATGGGGAAAAAAGGAGTTTAAAAGAGACTCTGAAGTGACCAGAAAGGCATACCTGAGTGTGTGCTTTGTTATGGTAAATGAGAAGTACAGTGACTTGGAGTAATTCCCAGATTTCTAGTTTAGACCACTGAGAGAAGGGAAACCTTTATGAAAGATGGTTCAAAAGGGATGGCAGCTTCGGGAAAAGATACAAGGCCTGTAGAGAGTCTGGCTCATGGAGGTTAGTGGCCCACTAGCGTGCCATACATACAGGACAATGCAGTAGGATTATTCTGAAATCATGACAAATAGCTGAGGTAGAGGATAAAAATGGTTGTGATACTTTTTTGTCTACTTTCTGTTCTCTGTGCTGGAATTTTGTTTGCTTTGAACTTGTGTTGGTCTTGTGCATGATGCCAGCATCTCTGTGAGTTCATATGGGCATGCTGCCAGTCTCTGTGAGTTCATATGCACATCTCTTCTGTTGTGTCTGTAAGATGTTATTTTCCTGGATTCATCTATTCCCCCTGGCTCCTATAATCTAGCTCTCCTCTCTTCTGTATATGTCCCTGGACCCTGAATCAAGCAGAGGTTTGATGAAAACATCCCAATTAGGGCAGAGTACTCCAAAGGATTTCACTTTGTCTATTGTATAGATGCCGTTCTATACGTTAGCTCCCATTTCCTGCAGGAAGAAGCATATCTCATGAGTGCTGGGCAACAAACTGATCCTCTATCAGATGTACTGTTGGTAAAGGTCAGTTAGGTTTTAGCAACTAGGTTCTCTGATATTTAAAAAAATATATATATTTCAGGGATTATGTGTTTTCTGTCCATCATAATGGTGTGGTGGCAAATACATAGGCTACCTGGAATTCTTATGAGTACTGGGTATTTAAACACAGGCCAATATAGTTGTATAGCAAGTATTCCTACCCACCTGCTGAGCCATCTTCCCAGCAGTTTACATCTTGACAGTACTAATTTAGCTGTTATGAAATGAAGCTCAGGATTTCCTCCCAAGATACTGAGTCCGCCACCTGTCTCACTTTTTTGGTTTTGGAATAGTGACTCTGCCTACTCATGCCAAGGCAGTAAGTAGGTTCTATTTGTGCTTTGCTATGCCTTTTCCATCTGTCCTTACTTTCCCTTTCCATCTTCACTGTCTCATTAAGTTTCTTATCTTCCTTGCTGTGATACTATAATTATGTCCCGGACAACAATCTAAAAAGAAATATCTCAACGGTAGTTTGATTTCTGAGGCCTAGCTTGGTTATACACATTCTCTTTTGGAAAATCTCGTGAATGATAAGACTATTGATAATACTGTATATGTTAAGTTTGACCTTCCTTTGAGAAAATTCTATAAATCTAATGATGCCTATACAGCTTTATAAATACCAGAATCAGTAATCATAACTTTTCATAAAGATTTAGAAAATTGGACAAAAATGTAAAACAATCCTAGTCTATAATTAACTGTACTTACAAGGAAAAAAAATCATTCTTAGACAGCATGGCCATTTACCTGTGATGGAGAGTGAATGGTGAAGAGGAAGGATTTGCCTTTTGCTGCCATTACATGTTTCTCATTTGATTAGTTCACTCCATACTCTCACATGCCTCTTACTGTGCAAGATGAATGCTGTGGGTTATGAACCTTTGACTATCTGGGTCACCTCACTCAGGATAATAGTCTCATTTAGAAGCAAGAATAAAATAGCCATAAGAGGCAGGTGAAGAGAGGGAACTGGATGAGAGAGGGACGTGGAGGGGGTTGAGGATCAGGTGTGGGGATTGACAGGAAGGATGGCCAGATGAGAGAGAGAGAGAGAGAGAGAGAGAGAGAGAGAGAGAGAGAGAGAGAGAGAGAAAACGAGATCTGGGGTAAGGGAGGCACCCACGAATCAATGGGTGTGTCCTTAGCTGTGATTCACAGCATTGGGGATATGGAACCTAAAGAGGCCACCTCCTGTAGGAAGGAATCCCAATGGAGTAATAGGGACACCAACCCCCCTGACACACACACACAAAACTTTTGACCCAAAAATGTATCCTTTCTATAAGAAATGCAGGCATAGGGGATAGAGCAGAAAATAAGGGAATGGCCAACCAAAAACTGGCCCAACTTGAGACCCATACCATGTGCAAGTACCAGTCTCTAACAATATTAGTACTTGGTTGTGCTGGCAGACAAGAGTCTAGCATGATTGTCCTCTGAAAGGCATTACCCAGCAGCTGACTCAGAAAGATACAGACACCTACCACCAACAGTGGATGGAGCTTGGGGACTCTAATGGAAGGATAAGAGGAAGGATTACAGGCCCAAAGGGGATAGGGACTCCACAGAAAGACCAACAGAGTCAACTAACCTGAACTCTTGGGGCTCACAGAGACTGACCTGCCAACCAAAGAACATACCCAGGCTGGACCTAGGCCTCCCTGCACAGGTGTAGCAAATGTGCAGCTTGGTCTTCATGTAGGTCCTGAACAACTGGAGTGGGGGATGTCCTAAAAGCTGTTGCCTATAGTGGGATATGTTCTCCTAGCTGACCTGCCTTGTCTGGCCTCAGTGGGAGAGGATGAACTTAGACTTGCAGAGACTTCAAGTGTAACGGTTGGGGATACCCAGTAGCGCAACTGCTCAGATGAGAAGGGGAGGGGAGAAAGGATTGTGGGAGAGGGTGACCGAGAGTGGGGCCATATGAAAGATGACAAGTGAGTAAGAAACAAAAACAAAAGCATATGACCAAACCTGGAATCTATCTCAACTTACAGGAACATCCCTTTAATTTGTTTTTTCCCTGAGAACACTGTGTAGTGCATATTTTGGCCCCAGGATATTATTAGAAGAGCTACATCTTGAGGGAAAGTGAGCCGACTGGTTCTGAGCTTCAGGAACTGATTCATTTAGGTCCTCTCATGACTCTGTCTAGCCATGAAAAGTCACTGATAGGTCCTGGAATGATGTGTCTGTGGAGCGTTGGAGACTCTCACCTCTAAGCACCCATAATCAAACACTGGCAAGTGGCTAACATCTGATGACAATGTCAACTGATACTTCACACATTTCTGTGAAACAAATGAAGGGTAGTTGGGATGTTTGATCCTGATGTGAATTCATGATGGAGGTTGAAGACAGGAAACCCAGAGTCTCATCCTCTTACGGCTGCATTGCAACATAAGGAAATATACTGAATTCACAGCTTTACAAGGCATCGACTGTTAAGGTTCCCCTTTCCTCCCTTCCCCAAACTTCCCCCTCTATCCTATAGGTTCTGTATTTGTAGAGGACCCTTGACTAATACCCTAAGCATGAGATGTGTCTACGAAGTCATGCTTGACTTATAGAGAAAGGCATGTACAGAATCCATTACAGACTTTTGGTTTGGTGCAGTCATCTCCAGATCAAGCACATAAGATATTCTTTTTCTGAACTGAACTTTCCCAGAAATGACTAATTGACTCTGGCTTTTCTAAACCATTTTACTCACTACAGCTGGAGCACCTTGCCAGAAGCACAAATGTGAAGATGTTTATTTCAAGAAAATTCTTGGATAACTACACTTTTGAAAACTTCAAATGCCTCAGGATATCCTATGTATCCTCTCATCTTCTGCTTCTCTTGTTTTATGATCTAGAGGAAGTGAGCAATGTGATGCCTTTCTCCCCATGCATAAGCCTCCTTTTACTGTAAGCTGTTGCTTTTGCCTACACACAAACACACACACACACACACACACACACACACACACACACACACACACACACACGTCTATGTAAACTGTGTCCTAAAAGATATATGTCTTTTAAGACACATTTTCTTGTCCTCATTTGATGAACATTTCTACTCAGATTTATCTTCGTTTAAAAGACAATGTCAATTTTTTTCAAAACATACATTTACCCATCTATCTATCTATCTATCTATCTATCTATCTATCTATCTATCTATCTATCTATCTATCTATCCATCTATCTATGGAAATGGCAGTTCCTTTATAGCAACAGCTGCTGAAAGGAAAGATCCTTAAAGACCTGTTTGTTTACTAGATAAAGGAAGGTCCAGCAGAAAATACTGAGGACTTACGTAACCAGCCTTCGGGAACTTCTGCAGTTTACAGAATCTAGAGAATTAAAGAAAGGGGAGTTTCTCTGTTCTTATTATCTTTCTCTATTGTGACTCCTTGGTGAGAGGTACACCAAGTTACCTCATTCGACCTTGACGACAAATATGAGAGGTAAATACTACTGTCATTATGTAAAGGCAAGGAAAGTCAGTCTTGGGGAACAAAGATTATGCAGTCCTTTCTTTTAGCAGCAGACCTCTGACATGCAGGCTTGGCTAGACTGTCTCTAAAGACTGGCCATGGCTGTCTAAAGTCCTCAGCAGTGTCCCTTGTCCCCACAGCCTTCATCCCACTCCATCTGCTATCAACCACCTCTCTTGCATGCTTCTTCTCCACACTCCATTAGCCCACTAGTAAAACCCTGTTGTGACTAACTTAGCTCTGGTGCAGAGTACCATCCATAGTACTACTGAGATTGTGGGGCATATATTTCATTGTTGTGGGGTCTGCCTATGCAGTGTGTGGTGATCAACAGTGTTGAACCCATCATCAGTTTGCCCCTGTTTGTGACAGTAAAAGTACTTCTAGTGTGACATCTTTTTCCCTTGGAACACAAAGTCATCCACACTTGTGAATACCTCATCCACTGTTTCCTTCTCTACACAAGCAATGCTATTTCAAATTTACACATGGTCCTACATATTTATGTCAGAGGAGTTCCTATTTTAATACATGTAGGTACTGTGTAATATTCAGATGAGGTAAATTGGAATATCCATCACTTTAGCCATTTATCATTTAAAAAGATATTGGAAATACCCAAAATGGTTTTTCCTGATGTTTTGAAATATAGAACACTTGACATCCAATTATAAAGTTATACTATAGGACATGAAGAGATATTTATTGGCTCATGGTCAATGCTGTGGTCATTAGCCCTTTTTCTAACTTCTCTACTATTCCCAGCCTCTGGTACACTTTTTATTTTTCCTAACCTCTCTGAGTCCTGCCTGAAAAAACAGCTTTTTTTGTCAATCCCCTTGCGTGAGGAAAAAAAATCGAAGTAAACATGCATGTCCCCTCTGCCTAATTTTTCCTTAGTTCTATGCAGATACTTAGTTTTTTACATATGCAACTATTTCTCTAACTTAAAATTCTTCTCCAAATGAGAAACAAAGTCCTTACTCAGTGTTATTACGTCCTTTTGGTTTCCAGTTTGACAGTCAAGCACTTGCTGGTTTGATTGTGTTTTGGCATAAGAGTTTGGATGATATGATGCTGTGGACTCATTTAAGAGACTCAGTGCTTGTGGTCACAGGTTTTAGGTCACACCGGGGACATAGACAAGTGCCATGTTCTCTAAGCCCTTATAGTATCATCTCCTACAACAACCAAAGCTGTGATTTCCATGTGATTTCTCTGTGACATTGGAGAAGGTAAGAGATGAAAAACTGATGTGACCTCCTAAAAGATGAGTTGCTCAGTATTGTCCTCCTAGTGCAAGCAAAGCCCAGCGTCCGCCTGAGGCTGCTTAGAAAAGCTTTCCCCTGAACGTACAACTTCCTTACCTAAGTGGAGCATGCATTAACCTTTCAGCGTTTCAGAGGTGCGAAAAACACACAGATGTTAACATTTGTTCATGAGCCTGAGCTTAAGAATCTTTGGTTTAAGTAGTACTGACTTTTTAAGTTTCAAACAATCACTTTAAGTATGGGGTGAAACTATCTTCAGGTGTGAAACAAAAGAACACTATTAAGTTTATTTTATTACAAAAATAATTGTGGTGCCAAAGAGATGACTGAGTGGGTGAGAGACCTTGTTACCAAGCTAAGACTCTGAGGTTGATCCCTGGACGTCATGATGGAGTGAAAGACTGACTTTTGCAAGTTGTCCTCTGACCTCCACACACACCATAGCGCGCAGACACACACACACACACACACACACACACACACACACACACACACACACACACATGCACACATGTAAGCACACACACACACACAAACATATATCTCACACTACTAAATAAATAACTGTAAAAATGTTGTGATGGATTATATAATAGTTATTCTCTGGACTATCTTACATATGTAGCCCAGTAATGTTCAGTTTATTAGTCAGGGTTCACTAGAGTCACAGAACTTATGGGTAGTCTCAGTAGAGTAAGAAAATTTGTTATGATGACTTATAGACTGTGATTCAACTCCCCAACAATTATCAGATCCTGTGCCCTTCCCCCAGCCTTGAGCAGGCTAAACAAACATTAATTGTTTGCCATAGTCATCTTCCCTGTTCTAGCCCACCTAGGGTGGAGTCTCCCTGTCCTAGCTGCACCTGAAGTTTCCTGTAGGAGCAGACTGCCCACTGAGCTTGCTTTACAACAAAACAAAGCTGAAACAAAGAGATATCACCCAACTGAAACAAAGGATGGGTCTTTGCTTTAATCCCAGCACTGGGGAGGCAGAGGCAGGCAGAATTTCTGAGTTCGAGGCCAGCCTGGTCTACAAAGTGAGTTCCAGGACAGCCAGGGCTATACAGAGAAACCCTGTCTCAAAAAACCAAAAAACCAAAAACCAAAAACCAACCAACCAACCAACCAACCAACCAAACAAACAAACAAACAAACAAACAAAAAGGATGGGTCTTTGGGTTTCCCCTATATAAATGCAGAGCTGAAAATTAAACTTTGAGCTTGATCAGAGAGTCTTTGTCTTGGCTTCATTCTTCTCTTGATTGCCTGCCCGTTTTCATTTCCTGCCTCCCTTTTAGGTGTACCCAGTTCTCTGTGACTGCTGGACACAAGCTGTGTGAATGGAAGTCCAAAGATCCAGTAGTTGCTCACTCCCACAAGGCAAGCAGGCAAAGAAAGATCTTCCTTCTTCCAGTGGCCCTATGTAGGTCTCCAGCAGAAGGTGTGGCCCAGATTAAAGATTTGTACTACCACAAATGGATCTGGGACTTGGTTTGTACCAGATGACTTTGAACTCAGAGATCTCCTTGCCTTAGTCCCCTAGAATTCATAGCCACTATGCCACAAGATCTCCATGCCAAGATCCAGTTAAGAAATTTGTGTCTTCCAGCCTCAAGATCTGGATAACAGGTGAGCCTTCCAATTCTGGACTGTATAGTTCATTTCATTTCAGATATGGCCAAGTTGACAACTAGGAATAGCCATTACACTCAGTATTGCTGATTCTCCATATCTCTTGGTACTATGTCTTTGGGTTCAACCCTTTTTGGGTCCAAAATAAGCCAGAATGTAGTTTACATTTACATCAAATTGTGTAGATTCTTTCCATTCTCATTTTTTCTCAAATAACACAATGAAGATTCTGAAGGCAATTATGTTGTATTGGGTGTTAGAAGTAACCTAGAACAGATGCATGCTTTCTGGTAGACATGCACGGGTTAGATTTAAAGGCTGTACCATTATATGTAAGGAAAGAACACCTATGCATTCTGGTACCTACACCCTGCCAACACATGATGAGTTTATTGGAGAAACAAACTTCAGAACTCTGTGTTATTGTAAGATTTATTCTCTGGCTATTAAACAGCCCTCTGTTTTCTTCATTCAGGGCTTGTTGGTTCTCACCATTCTATTCTCTATCTCAATAAACAGATGTGCTTCATAGTTTAATTTTAAGATAGTTGTATTCCTTCTTTGGATCAATTTTTATGTACCATAATGTGTTCAGAGGTAAGCCATGTTGTATCATGTATCAACTTCTCCTTTTTAAAGTGGACTGATAATCATTGTACACATTTGCTACATTTTGTTTATTTATTCAATGATCAGTGGATATGTGGATTGCTCCTAACTTTTGAAATGTAATGCTGCTCTGAATGTATGTGTAAACTAACTATTTTAAATTCTGCTTTAAGTCTTATAGCATTCTTGCTTTATCTTTCTGAGAAACTGCTAGACTATGAGATGTTTGAAGGATTCAAATGTTGTAATTGACAACACTAGATATCATAATTTATTTATCTTTATGTGTATGACAATAAAGCAGTTGTCCATATCTATGTGAATTGCACCATGAGCTTGCAGTGCTTGTAGTGGCTGAAGAGACCTGAAACCAAAGAAATTGTAAATACAGAAAGGTATGAGCTAACAGGAGGGTGCTGGGAACTTAATCCAGTCTTCTGTATGAGTAGCAAGCATTTCTAGCCACTGACCCAATTCCTCAGTCATTATTTAATATTATTATTAGTAGTACTATTTGTATAATATATAAGTATCATAATAGTGTTCAGATGTTTCTATTTGTGTGATTTTTTTGAGTCACATTGTACCAAATATTAATGTTTTTGAGCACAAGAGTCTCCGGCTGCTGTTATTCATAGATTATCTGTAGAGAAATGCATATCCCCATTCCTTGTTCATTTGTTAACTGGATCACAATGTGTCATTGAGTTGTATGTGTTCTTTTCATAGTAAAGGATTTGCCTTCACTTCAAATACTTAGAAGTATTTCCTCCCATTTCTACTCACTCTTGCCATTGAATACACACTTTGATGCAAAAAAATTTCAGTTAGCCCAGTGTATCTATTTTCCCTTTTGTTATCATTACTTTTGTTATCTGACCCAGGATGTAAGTGCTGAGTCTGGAGTCAGAAAGAACACCGTGACATTTGTATTCTTTGCAAGAAGTAGAACTCGTAAACGGCTTCCTTGTAGAGTGACAGAAATTTTTGTTATAACCACCAGGCCAGTCTTCATGAAGTTTACCCTATGGCAATCCCCTAATCTTTATGAGGATAATTCATTGTAAATACTGGAGTTGTATGTCTATTTCCATCCCTTCTCCAGGCGTGTCTTCCAGAGCTATTTCTGCCCTGGTTCTTGTGGTCTTTGCACACTATACACTTCAATTCTCTTCTAATTTTCCAAGGGCAAGTATTGCTATTTTCATCACAGCTATGCCTTTTTTTTTCCCTTTGCAAAAAAAAAATGTACCACATGATGCTGTATAGTGGTTAAAACCACAGTGCAGTTTAAATCCAATATCTGTCACTATGTCAGGGCTCTTTATCTGTGGTGTTCACTCTTTGGCACACACTAAGAGCCGAATAAGTGCCTAGTGAATTAATGCTGACACAAAGTGGGTATGCTACCTAATTCATAGAAACGTTATGAAAATATAGACAAACATCATCAATCTCATGCATAAAAGTAGAATTATACATTATCATCTAGGTTTTGAGAGGTTTAAAGAGGAATTAGAAGATTTTTAGTTCTGACAATCCTTAGCGATAACAGGTCTCCTTTAGGGATACCCACCAGCTATTTGTTATGAAATATCAGTGACCTTCAGGTTCCAGGAACTCTTGACTAACAACTCTTGTATCTGTGTGACTTTGTTAGAAGAAAACTCTGTGAGAGTCTTACTTACACTCATGTCAAGGAGACAGAGGCAGATAAACACAGAAGGACAGAAGGAAGCATGGCTATGCCTGATTGAAGCAAATACAGTTGCCTGCTAGTGTTCCCAAGAAGGAATTCCTAGGAGACTGACTCACCAGATGGAGTTCTGTAGAGACGATGAGCTTGAGCCACCCCTTGATGGACAGCTCAGCATAGATGACAGAGGCGGAAAAGAACAGTGTGCCAGGGTAAGGGACATTGCAAGTTATGTTTAGTCTCTCAATTTGCTTTCATAATGCACAAGTCCTTGAACGTCTTGCAATAGATTTTGTCCTCGATATCCCTGGCCAGTGCCTGGCAAACTCGATAACTTGTTATATAAATGTCTGGTTAGTAAATATTTTAGGGTCTGTAGCCACAAGTGCTCTCTGACATATTCTTCAAAGTTTTTTTTTTTTTTCTCTATTTTACAGTCCTTAAGAATGTTTTAAAAAATTCTGCTTTCAGGCTATATAAAAACTGGCCACAAGCTGGATTTAGCTTAATTTACTGACCACACAAGCCTATCAAAAGCTCAGTGGTTACTTGACAGGAGGTGCATTCTAGGATAATGGCCATGAGAATGAAATCACGTTTCACTTGTATTCTCCGCCGTGCACAATCTCCATGTATTCTATCACACTGGAGAAAACGCATTTCAGTAAATAAAATCGAGGGATGAGACTTCATGTTTGCTGGCTATGTAGAAGGCAGAGAGCATGCTTCATGAGAAGATCACAGGATATTTAAGGTGATATTTCATTGTGTGCCATCCTCTGCTTGCTGGCTCAAGTTAGTATCATAATTGCTATTAATAACTTTACAAATGTGCACCTTGTAGGCACTTAATGGCTACTCCAAGAGTTGAATTTAGGAGGTTCAAACACTTTATGGAGTCTATAATAAAGAAGTTTTATGGCGAATAGTTAAGAAACAAATGTTAGGAGAAGTGCAGATTCTCCTAGTATGTGTCGTAAAGGATGACACTTTATGCTTGCGGCTTAATTCTACAAGCCTCCTGTGTTTATGTTTAAAGAGCTTTCCATCAAATCAAGATACAGAAGCAAGGACATGTAGTGTCCCTTTACTCATCTCTCAATTGATGATTAACAAGGGGATCAGGGCCAGCCTTACAGAAGGCTGATCATTTTGTTGTATGAACCAAATTCCATTTCTTTGTATATTGCAGAAGAAAGAAAGAAAGAAAGAAAGAAAGAAAGAAAGAAAGGAAGGAAGGAAGGAAGGAAGGAAGGAAGGAAGGAAGGAAGAAAGGAAGGAAGGAAGGAAGAAAGGTCTGAATGCTCGGAGTGTTCAGCTGCTTCAGTGCTCATATTCTTAACTAAGCATTATTCTAGATGCTGTAGTGAAGATTGTTTTAAGGGATTAGCAATTTAAATGAGTAGAATCAAAGTTAAGCTGATTGTTGTCTACAGTGTCTACATTGTGCCATGGGGAGCCAATGAACGGGTGTTACCTGAAACATTAACTTCTCAAGAAGAAACCAGCCTGCAGATAGCCTTTGGATTCACTGCCCCCTACTCTCGGAGACTGCATTGTGTGGAAAGTGCACTCATTTCAACAATGACACAACCAATCAACCAAACAACCAACCAATCAACTAGCCAGTTGACCTTCCCTCTCTCCCCTCCCATTCTTTCTTCTTTTCCTTCTTCTCTTCTCTCTCCCCATCAATAGACCTGCACACATCTCTTAGTTTCCCTCCCCCCTTGGAACTCCACCTGCAACCAGAGAATGGCATTCCATGAAGTATCACTTTAAATATCCTGCACACGGTGATCTTCTCCATGAAGCACTCCCTGCTTTCTACACAACCAGTACATATCTATGTTTGTGTGTTTGCATGCTTGTATGTGTTTAACATTCTGAGTGTATGGTGTCTGACTTGGAAGATAGCTGTGTGACAGATTATATAGGTAATTTTTAAGCCATGGAAGGGTGAGCAGGCAGTAGGAAGATTCTCAGTGCAATTGAAATCAAAGCCTTTTGACCGAAAACCTGAATTGATTAAGCTTTGGGAAAATGAAAACAAGCCACTTGTTCAGTTTTCACTAGACACAGTCAAAGTTCCAGGGACAAATGCAGGGATATCAGAAGCTTAGACACTATGTTGGTTGTTACTCATTGGGTGGAGCTAAGTGGGCTCCTAGGCTCCTGGGGTACTTGAAGCAGGGGGCTATTTCTTTAGACAGTTCTTTTAGTCAAGATGGTTGACTCAAAGCCCCCCAAGAAAATAAAATTTATAGGAATTTCTCCCTATACTTATACTTTTAGCTTTAATCCATGACACAGATTATTCATTAATGGCCATGATCATGGACTAAATTAGAGGCCATTCTAGTAAACTTCTACCTCAATTTATTAATGAAATCCTATGTTCTATTTTTTTTTTTGATGTGGCTCCTGAATGAATCAAAAAGTTTCCTTGAGAAATATAGTTTCATGGGGTTCATTGTTTACTTCTAAGACATGAAAAGAATAGTTTTGAAGGCATGGAGGGGGGGAGAGAATCTGAATAGCCAACTACTCAGGATGTGTGTAGCTTCAAGGAAAAACCAGAGAAAGGGAGACTAGAAAGGTGACATCAAATATGAGAGGGACATGTGACTTTTAGAAGATGAGGCAGAGATGGAAGCAGTGGTGATGGAGGCAGGATAGACAGATGCAGCATGGGCAATGGTGCCCCTCAAATATCAACCATGTACAACCATGAAATCTCCTGTTATGAAGGAGAGGAAGTGGTGTTTCATTGTTTCCTTCCATACTCTCACTGTGATCACAAATCTCTATCCTTGCTTCTCTTTCATGGAATTTACATTTAAAAAAGAGATTATCTTTTTTTTTATTAGGTATTTTCCTCATTTACATTTTCAATGCTATCCCAAAGGTCCCCCATAACCACCCCCCCAATCCCCTACCCACCCACTCCCCCTTTTTGGCCCTGGCGTTCCCCTGTACTGGGGCATATAAAGTTTGCAAGTCCAATGGGCCTCTCTTTGCAGTGATGGCCAACTAGGCCATCTTTTGATACATATGCAGCTAGAGACAAGAGCTCCCGGGTACTGGTTAGTTCATATTGTTGTTCCACCTATAGGGTTGCAGTTCCCTTTAACTCCTTGGGTACTTTCTCTAGCTCCTCCATTGGGGGCCGTGTGACCCATCCAATAGCTGACTGTGATCATCCACTTCTGTGTTTGCTAGGCCCCTGCCTAGTCTCACAAGAGACAGCTCTCTACCTGGGTCCTTTCAGCAAAATCTTGCTAGTGTATGCAATGGTGTCAGCATTTGGAAGCTGATTATGGGATGGATCCCTGCATATGGCAATCACTAGATGGTCCATCCTTTTGTCACAGCTCCAAATTTTGTCTCTGTAACTCCTTCTATGGGTGTTTTGTTCCCATTTCTAAGAAAGGGTAAAGTGTCCACACTTTGGGCTTCGTTCTTCTTGAATTTCATGCGTTTGGCAAGTTGTATCTTATATCTTGGTTATCCTAAGTTTCTGGGCTAATATCCACTTATCAGTGAGTACATATTGTGCGAGTTCCTTTGTGATTGGGTTACCTCATTCAGGATGATACCCTCCAGGTCCATCCATTTGCCTAGGAATTTCATAAATTCATTTTTTTAAATAGCTGAGTAGTATTCCATTGTGTAAATGTACCACATTTTCTGTATCCATTCCTCTGTTGAGGGGCATCTGGGTTCTTTCCAGCTTCTGGCAATTATAAACAAGGCTGCTATGAACATAGTGGAGCATGTGTCCTTCTTACCGTTTGGGACATCTTCTGGATATATGCCCAGGAGAGGTATTGCTGGATCCTCCGGTAGTACTATGTCCAATTTTCTGAGGAACCGCCAGACGGATTTCCAGAGTGGTTGTACAAGCTTGCAATCCCACCAACAGTGGAGGAGTGTTCCCCTTTCTCCACATCCTCACCAGCATCTGCTGTCACCTGAGTTTTTGATCTTAGCCATTCTGACTGGAGTGAAGTGGAATCTCAGTGTTGTTTTGATTTGCATTTCCCTCATGATTAAGGATGTTGAACATTTTTTCAGGTGCTTCTCTGCCATTCGGTATTCCTCAGGTGAGAATTCTTTGTTCAGCTCTGAGCCCCATTTTTTAATGGGGTTATTTGATTTTCTGGAGTCCACCTTCTTGAGTTCTTTATATATATTGGATATTAGTCCCCTATCTGATTTGGGATAGGTAAAGATCCTTTCCCAATCTGTTGGTGGCCTTTATGTCTTATTGACGGTGTCTTTTGCTTTGCAGAAGCTTTGCAATTTTATGAGGTCCCATTTATCTTTTTAAAAAATTTAAAAATATTTATCCATGTGTTTGTGTCTTGTGTTCTTGTGAGTGAATGCCAGCTGTGTGCATATGTTCTCAGAGGCCCTACGAGTACGTTACACCCAGCATTGGAGTTATAGACAGCTGGGAGCCACCTGGAGTGGTTTTTTGCATCTAAACCCAGGTCCTTTGGAAGGGCAGGAAGCATTCTTGACGGATGAGCCATACCTCTACTCACCATGAGATTTATTTTTTTTACTAAGAGTGAGTTTGACTGATAGAGTCTAAAACTCTTGGGTGCTTTGCAACTGTAAAACTATCCTTTGCAGAATCAACTTCAAAGAAGCCACAGCATTCTATCACTTCACATTTACCAAAAAAATAGTAGCAATAGCAATTTTATTTGTAGACTGGAATTATTGGTTGTCCTCAAGCTTTGACACTACCTGTCTTGCTATTTGAACCATGGGCATAATGACCTATTTTCTACCCCTATTCAGCAGAAATCTAATTGTAAGGAAAGAACATGGAATGTCAAAATGCATTTCCTCTTGAAGGCATGGTATGAGGTAAAATTAATGAGGATCTGCAAATAACCACAATTTTGCACTGCTCAACATTCATAAATAACCTCTGATCAAATCCAAGGAGCAATTCTGCTCCTGTTGTATCATGCTTATGAAGTGCGCGTGTTATGTCAACATCGAAGGGGGCATGCCCCAACTGAAGGAAGGAATCTGATGAGTGCAGTATTTTGAGGCAGAGATAGCAGCAGATCACGTGGTGGTATAGCAGCAGTCCAGCCAGATTTAATTTCCTTACACCGCTAACAAAGGCTGTTCTTTTGCCTGCTTTGGAAATCTACTCTGGCATACAGGATGTGTTCCGCTGGACTGTTGGCTGATTTAAGTTCATGAGGTATTTACTTCTATTGGTATTGCCTGGTATTTGTATACATTTGTATTTGAATGCTTGCTGCTTCTCTTCAAATTTGTTTGTTAACATTTGATATGCAATAGTTGGTACAAAGAGGTTGTTTCTTTGGGGCGACTAGATCATGAGGGCAGAGAGCTCTGCTTGTGGGGTTACTGTCTTCGTTAAAGGCTCAAAGGAGATTCTAGGCCCTTTGAATTTGTAGAGTTGCAGGGGAAGAAAATTTCTCAGAGAGAAAACACAGGCCATACTGCATGTTATATTTGAGAAGCCTTTGGTCTCCAAGTTTCCAGTCTCTAAAACCATCACTTAACTTGTGATGTCCTATGAGCACAGCCCTCACTGCTAAATGCAATGTGCGCACTGACACATATTTAATCCTCTTTGCTATTTTTGAAATGACCCATAGCTCTTATTTGGCTATGTTCAGGACTCAATTTGGTGACTTGTAGAGAGTGGATCTTCTTTCATACACGAAACAATGAAGGTGACTCTGTTCAATTTACATGATGTTGTATGACATCTGTTTCTTAAGGTCATTATGTCTGATTTTAATATTTCCAGCTTGAAATTGGGAAGGCCTAGCTGCTATAAATCGGCATTGCTAGTAGCATCAGCTACAGCAGTTTCAAATTCCTACAATTACATGCAACCCCAATGGTGTACATTATTTCAGTAGGATTCTTAAGATTACCCAGATTGGAGCTTCAGTGAAACCTTAGGTCCTGAACTACAATTCTTTGGGTTGGACTTCCTTCTGTAAGTAAGTTTCTACTTATGATTTCATTTTCCTGTGTTTTAACTTTTACCCAATGTTTCCTGCTTTTTCTGCTAAGCAGGCATGAAGCCATTGCTTCAGGCACAGGCTGCTGGTCGTGGAATAACATAATTATAGATTTTTTTTTTTTGGCTGCACTGTTATTTGAGTCTCTCAATGAAAAGACTCATGGGTTTACTGTAATTCTGTGTACTGTAGAAGAATCACAGCTTGGCCTTAGACTACTGTGACCATTGCTTTACTTTTCAGTATTGTTAAGATTTGAGTTTAGTTTCTGAAGATGACATATCTGGAACTTTCTATTTATAAACATTTAAAAGAAGTAAACATTTCAGGTATCACAGAGTTTGCTACCATGTAATTGTTTAGATAATTATACAACACTAAAGGTGTTAATGAAGGATAAAGCATGGTGATAATGAAAGATATGTCATTTGAATCAATATATATAATCCACAAAGTTCTTGATAAGTTTTTATAAAAATCATAAAATGCTCTTTTGATCTAGCTTAGATTTAGTGGCATGAATGACTTTGATTTTTCTACATTCCTCTAAATATTTAATAAATATGATTACATAAAAATTTTAGGCGTTATATAATTCACTTTTGGTCCTTAGGGATGACTTTGGTAACATTCAGCTTCATAGAATTTTTTCCACTTAGTTTCTACCTTTGAATTCATTTGAAGAACTAAACATATGTGTAATCAAATATAGACATCTATTTAAGAATTAGAAATTGGTGACCATTAATAGAAGAGTAAATTGCAATATTTTATCTGTAGTATATGTCAATTGTAATGTGGGTGACCTAATTTCAAGTAAATCCTAAACAAACCTGCTTAAGAGTCCCATAAGGCTAAGGGGACTAGTTATAATTAATAGCTGCAATAAAATTATATCTAGTTACTATAGCACCATGACTTCTGCTGTGACACAAATGAAGTTTTGTGTGGTGTGGAACCAGAAATAATTTCATATTCAATCTAGCACACAACCTATGAACGTAACAAACATAAACTTACGAAACAGTATTCTAGCCAGAAGAGCCAGGCCTTCAGTATCTCTGTAATATTCTATTGTTCCATGAAAGATTATTGCCAATGATCCATTACAATATATTTCTGTGTAGAAAAATGTTAAAGAGATATGTGCTGCCTCTTAGTAGAATTTTTTTGTCTCTTTATCAGTTCACTGTTTCTGACAAACTTGGAGATGCATGCTCCACTGTTCATTGTGCCTGTGATGTGAACCTTCTCTGCTACTTGTCTATTAATAATGACATCAGGGATAACGGATCCTCTGAAAGAGCTCTAAAAACAGCATGAATAGGAATCTTGTAATATTCTTAACTTTTAGAAAGTAATACCATAGTTTGGTCTACTTATACAGACCAGTGAATTCAAAATGCCTTAACATCTAAGAAACCCTTTGATTCAGACTACCTGATGGGTTGATAATACTCTGCTTAAAAGAAAAAGCATAGAATAATCTAGAATTTATTAGCCTGAGTGAATATTGTTAGATGGGTCTCAGAGTTGATTTTAACAGCTAAGTTACACTTTTAGGCTTGTGATGTAGAAAGGCAGATGGAAGAAATTGAGAGAGCTCGTGTGAGACCAGTTCAAAGAAAATCACGGAGCATTGACTGAGAAAGCTGAAGAGAATGAACGGCATACATTCCAACTGCAAAAGGTCCTGATGTGGAGAGCTACCACATCTTTTAACAAATTGAAGCCGAATTCTAAAAGACTTTAAAATTTAGGAATCTGTGTTAGCAGTATCCATCCAATATAATTTAAAGAAAATTGAATGGGCAAAATTTGTTAATTTTTTTTTTCTTTTTGACAGTGGTACAGATAGTTTGGCCAGGCTAAGAAATACATTGGTCTTTTCTTCCTATGAAGCTCCTGTTAATTATCTTAATAGGATACAAGCATGACCATGTAATTCTGTGGCCTGCCCATGCCTACAACCTCTGGGTGCCAAGTCTTGACGTAGAGCTCTTCATCCCAGTGGCTACTTTGTCTTTTAGGGCTTTGTCAAGGTTCTGGAAGCTGTCTGGCAGGGTGTGGATTCTTGGTGAAATGGAAAATCCTTTCCATGCTAGTGTGTGTTTGTGTGCGTACACACACTTTGGAAAGTGTGAATATTTAGAGGTAAACATCTACTACCAGACCCAATGTAGGCTTGCAAAACTCTGCTGTAGGGCCATGGGCCTTGTCTCTGAGATCACTCAACCTGATGTACAAATGATTTTCCCACTTTCATTGACTTTCTGTTTTTAATCTGTTCCTGAAGCAAATTAAGAAAGCCTTCTTACAGCCTTCAAATCTTTCAGGACCAATTATTTTGGAATGCGACTATTCTCAATTCTACATTTGTAACTATATAACACAGTTCAGAAAAAAAAAAGTTGGTTCCTGTGTCCCAGACCCATATAGTCCTAATAAATCATCGTTGAGGTTGAGGGTGACTAGTCAGGGAAAGCGTCTCTGGAGGACTTCACAGCACGATAGGATGGTTCAGCAGTCACCCAGGGTGACGGAGACTCATGCTTTAATCTGACGTGATAAATTGGTTGAAACTAAAAAAATAATAGTATAACATTGTCTTTCTCTGCCTCTGTGGTAACCAGAACTAAGGCGAAGAACTTGGAGGAAAGGTAGGTCTGCAGTACTGTTGATTTGTTTCAGGGGTTCGCACCTTATTTCAGCACCATATGTGTGGGGACATGCAGGTGGTATGAGGAACCATTACAGTGGCTTAGTGATTTTAATCTCAGGCTGGTGAGACGGTTCAGCCAGTAGGGGTGCTTGCTGAAAAAGCATGGCAATGTGAGTTTGATCCCCGGACCCCACAGGAAGGTGAAAGGAGAGAATTAACATCACAGAACATCCTCTGACTTCATATATGTGCCATGGCACCCATGCCTCCAATCTGCTATGATCAATAAGGAAACAAATTAACATTAATAATAAACATAAACAAAGCTTATAGACATTTTATTTTTTACCATTTTGACTCTTGTCTTTCTCTCTCTCTCTCTCTCTCTCTCTCTCTCTCTCTCTCTCTCTCTCTCTCTTTCTCTCTCTCTCTTGCTCTGTGTTTGTCCATGTGCACACTTGTACATTCCTGACACAGGCCATGGAGGCCAGAGGACAATTCTTGGGACTTGATTCTCTCCTTCAATCCTGTGCTCTTCCGATATTAAGTTAAGTCCTTAGACTAATTTCAAGTGCCTCTATCCATGAGTCACCTTATTGTTCCCTAAATTTCATTTTTTTCTGAAGTATTTAACCTAGGCATAAATAATGACGCATCACTGTTCTTTATAAACTGTTTGCCAATATGGTATTAAATTTCCCTTCCTTGGTGACCTTAATAGTCTTCAAATTGGGTTCTGGCCACAGCGACTTCAGCTATCTGAAGTCTGACAATAATGTATCAGCATCATTTGTTCATTCTTGAAATGTAAATGTACTCAAAACTTTTTAGTTTTAGTGAAAATTCACCTCCTTCTGGCTCTTACTGAAAAATCTATATTTTTTTAAAATTAAATAGCATGTGTCCCTTTCTTTAAAGGCCATTTTTTTGGTCTAGCTCATCCCATTTCCATTTCCTTTTGATTTTTAAATCAAGATTCAAACCAAGTCTTATTCATTGATGAACTAAATAAACTCTTCTCTAGCAAAGAGGCTGCTTTCTAATTAGCTGCAGGACGTAATTAGCACATTCTCTGGGCCAGTAAGAATTAGATTTACCAGATGCCAACAGCTGACAACCTGAACAATATTTGTGGCAGCCAGGCAGGCATGGGAAGGCAGCCATGTAGGTGGAGAAGTGGGGGTATGAGAAGAGAGTCTTTAGGCGTACTGGGCTGTCAAGGTGTCAGTGAATTTCTGACAAGCTATTCACTTGTGCTATTAAATATGGTATAGCTTCAACTTTCAATATGTGAGAGAATTTCTTAAATCAAAAGGCACCATGGAGAATTCTGCATTAATGATCAAGTATTACACAATTAGTCTTCTATGTACATGAAAGCTGTTACAAATATAGAGCATCTTAGCTGAGAGCCAGAATCCTGGATCTGTGTCAAAGGTCAGCTTTTGCTACCTTTGACATTCATTTAGTGTCAGGGTACATGGACCTGTGACATAATTATATTATATTCTAATTTAAAAAAACACAATAATTTAACTCTACCTTGATTTTAACAATGTTCCAATTTATTTAATCTAATCTCAGACACATGCATGAAGATGCAAATGGAAACCTCAGAGCCTTTAGATGTATCTTTAAGATTCAGTAAGAAGGTATGAAGAGAAACCATGTCTATGGCAACCTTTATAAAGAAAACCATTTAATTGGGGGCTAACTTCCAGTTTCAGAGGTTCAGTCTGTTATCCACATAGCAGAATCATGGCTGCATACAGGCAAACATGGTACTGGAGAGGTAGCTGAGAGTTCTACATCTTGATCCCCAGGTAGCAGGAAGTAAACTGGCTTGAGCTTCCGAGACCTCAAAGTCACTCTCTAGTGACACACTTCCTCCAACAAAGCCACATCTATTCCAACAAGGCTTACCTCCTAATAGTGCCATGCTCAATGGCCAGGCATTCAAACTCATGAGTCTTTGGGGCCATCCTATTGAAACCAACACAAAAGCTAATGATACATCGGATGCTGTTGTGAAATACAAACAGGTTACTTATGAATAGAGAACACATCTCATTATCTTTTCCAAAGTTTCTTGTCTACAGAGATGTGATGTCAAAAATAGGTCTTGTGATCTTATCATACAGTAACAGGGTCTCCAAGGCTGTTTGAACATCTTACTGGACCTTTTATTTTTAAATCACAAATGGGCTGGCAAGAGTTTTGGACAGTTCCAGAATAGAGTTGCCTAGCAATGAAGTGAAGAATGTAATCAGCATGCGCTATGATGATGAAGCAACAACACACCCTCTGCCAGTAGGGAATTTACAAAAACAAACATAATCCAGCCACATTATAAAATTGTGATTTTTGAAAGAATAAATATTTTTTTTGTCCATGTACTTACAAATTTCAGTTAGGGGCGAGGCAAAATTAACAATCTTCTTTCCAGTATTCAACATAGTCAATGTAAGATCATTCAAATTTAAAATCTCTAGAAGTCTCAACATAAAAAAAACTAATAAAGAAACTAGTAAGATTATCTTGAAAATGAAGAGACTTCAATAAACTGTCATATGTATATATACTGTGTGTGTGTGTATATATAGTGTAGTCAAACACTAGATGGTCTTTCATAGACAAAGAGTAGAAAAACAGAGAACAGTATAAAAGCTAGAGGTGATACTTTCCGAATTAAAGAAGTTTTCAATCTGATTCTTTCAATACTTCTTTCTTCATTGAGTGTGGCATGAAAAGGCTTCTTTAATTTCCTATGCTGCAGGTAACATAGGGGCTGAGAGTATTAACTAGTTGAATCTTTGAGGTGATTTAGAGATCTTTTTTTCAGTTTTTGTTTGTTTGTTTGTTTGTTTGTTTGTTTATTTTTGTCAGAACATGAACTTTGCACAGGCTCAGCCCTTAGTAGGTGTTACCATCTTTACCATCTTTTATTATTATACAAGTTAATTCAGTTCCATTATAAATCAACAAACCCCATTTCAAAGAGTTAAAGAGTTAACCAGTCTTCACTCCCCATTTTCTGCTATGGTTAGCATCTCATTATCTTGTGTTGGATTATTTCCAAACACTGTAAATTATGGTTTAAAAACCATGAGCTCACGACTCAGAGGATCACTGGTCACATCCACTTTTAGCTAATTTATATGTATTCACATATTTCCACTTTCAGAACAATGATGGGCTCATGGTAAAACTCAGTATTTTTGAGTTAATATTATTGTCTATAATCTAAAGAGGTTTCAACTTGGCATTTTCTTTTTATTCACTTTTTAAAATTATCTATTTTTGTATTGAAAAACTTTTGTTTGTTCTTTTTGAGAAAGCATGTCCATGTAACATTGGCTGTCCTGGAACTATGTAGACTAGACTAGCTTTGAATTTGCCTCCAACTTCCATATCCTAGAATTGTGTGCAATACCATGCCCAGCCCTTTACCCATCTTTTAACACTGTGTTGTATAGGGCTGGTATATGTGTAGAAAAGCCAAGAACATACTCAGAAGCCATTTGCTATTTTCCTCTCAGTCACATGAAGTTTTTTCTCTTTTAATTTTTATTGAAAATAGTTTACAATATAGTGGGACTTTTTAATTGGTCATACTGGCTAAAATAAAACACTTCTCTCTTAAAACTTTTCAAAGCATATATTTGAGTTCCTATATTTTAAAAATATTATACTGATCACTTTAATGAATCATGAGGGTTATTATTTTATGCAACATGCTGTTTCATTGTAGGTATAATTCCTTATCTGGTTATTACCCATTGTTGGCTGCTAATGATCCTTTCAGGTTTTACCTGTTATATGGAACACCATTTTGTACACAGGTCTTTAATTGCAATCTGATTGTTTCCTTAAGACATGTTCCTGGAAGTCTAATCATAGGTCAATATCCGCAAGAAAGCTCCTAAATTCGAATGCTATATTTCTTTCTACAAGGGGTTACAAGCCTTTGTTCGCTACCTACCTTAGTTGTAATGGTTATTATTTAAAGTGAATTCAAAGGGATACATACATACTTCCAAATGTCTCAGGTCACAGCATGACATACCATCAGTGGCATACAACATTTTTCTATGTAGAACAATCTCATTATGTCCTCATCTTTTGCTTTCTTGACAGTTTTTCTATTGTATCTATAAAAATGATCAACTTGTAAGCAGTATTTAGATAATATAGATATTCAGTCAAAGGATTGCTTCTGGGAATATTTTGTGAGTTGAGAGTTTTGAGTCTATATATTTCAAGTTATAGTATCTGTTATTGTCCAGTAGAATTATCCATTCATGTGATTCTCCTGTATACCACAATGCTTTGGAATGACTTTGGCTGTGGGCATGGAAGTTGTAATGTTACTACTTCTTTCTCAGCCTCCAGGGGATGATCTCAGTGGTCAGGCTGGCTCTCTGTCCAGAGGCAGCCTGCAGGGCTCAGGAACCCCTTTCACATTACCGATGACTTTTCCAGGAATTTTCATCCTGTTCAACAATGACACTGATCTCGAGATGAAAACTGGTGTGGAGAGAAAGAAAAAAATCCCATGAGAATTAATTTGAGTACATGAGTTATAAATGGGTATTATCTGTAGGGAAGACTGATTGCTTAATCTTTATAATGTTTCATTGAATGGTACATAGTTGTACATATTTATGAAGTGCAGTATGGTTGGTGGATTAACTACACAATGCATAAATGTAATCAGCATAATTATCATTTGTATATCCTTACTTCCTCGTGTGTTAAGCCTTCCAACTCTTCTCTTTCACCTATTCACAAAATGTGTAATGATTTAGAACCTGTTGTCATTCTCACTGTGCTGTGAAGCACTGGAGCCTGCTCTTTGCATCATGCGAGTCATAAAAATAGATTCCACTTTCTTTCCTTGGGCACTGTCATGACGGCAGATATTTAACTGCTAGACTGAAGACAAAGCTGCACAGACGTGGACACAACCAGGGGAAGAGCAAAGGTATTGAATATAGCCTTGAATGGTCATTCTGAAGACCCTGCTACATCCAGACTCCAGTTACATAAATTAGTCTAATCCTTAGAGTTATATCGTGGCTTAACTTGGATTTTTTTTGCTACAGAATCACCTAAATCACACCTTGTCAGTTGTTGGCCATGGCCATTGTTGGCCATATATGGGATGGCACAACTACAGGTGGGGTTGCAAATAACTGAGCAGCTGTAAGAGTTTTTGAAAGCGCACGGATGGACATCTAAATAAAAATTAAAGACCATGAATCTTGCAGCTGTGGACAGTGTTGTATCATATGACTTCACCTATGCCTTTGTTCTGAATGCATGGCATTCACTCTTTGCAGCAGCATGCTATCATGACTCCCAATTCTAGTGAAAGTTGCTTGATTAAAACATTGATGTAAATTGTTATAAATTTTAGTCACATTAAAAAATATTCATTAAATAAATTTTGGCTTGGGATTAGGACAGAATTTCCAGCAGTTTCTCAAATGTCCTTCTCTGTGTTTCTGCCATTTATGATACATATTTATCTCTTTGAAGTGAGAATTTGGAAATTTATGTTTTTCCGTTTAATAAAATATCTATAATATAAATGTTGACTCTGTATTATAGACTTTTAAAATTATTTAGTTATTTTTACAAGTTCAGAAGTGTAGACTTTGCTTACTTTCCATTCTCACTTCCCATGTCTACTACCACTTTCAACCCTCCAATCTCCCAACAGATAAAAATATCTCTCCCCTGTATTCATGTCTATATATCTATTGGTTTCATTTTGTGAACCACCAAGATCAAACAAGGACATTTGTGTGTGTGTGTGTGTGTTTGTGTGTGTGTGTGTGTGTGTGTGAGAGAGAGAGAGAGAGAGAGAGAGAGAGAGAGAGAGAGAGAGAGGGAGAGGGAGAGGGAGATAGAGAGAGAGGCAGGCTGTGACTTTGCAACTAAATCTTGAAGCCTGGTGGGCTCAGCAAGAGGATACACAACTACAGACAATGAACCCCTTTCTCCCAGAATCTGTCCCTAGTTACTAGTTTTAAATAGCGTACTTATAATAATAGCTTTGAGTAATGTTTCTCTCTGACATTATTTCTAAGGATTACCCAACAATTAGAAATGAGTTTGTTAAAGTGTTCCCTTAATTTGTTTGAAGTGAGAATTTTAAAAGTTGGTATATATCTAGAATGTAAGACTTACACTTGCTTTCGGGATATTGTTGTCCACTAAACTGTTTTAAGACCAGGAGGAATATTACCTGTGATGTAGAGGCTTTGGTAGTCATTGATAAAGAAAGGAGGAATGTCTGGATGTTAATGGCAGTGACCAGTAGCAAACATAGCTATACATAGCTATATATCCTTTACTATGTGAGTCATTGGTTTGTGGACCTGGGAGGTCACATGGTCTGAAGCTTTGGGGAGAAGGCTCTGTCCTTGGTTTCTGATTTGAACTGAGACACTGCAATTTGATGTGGCCCTATAGAAATCATTTAATCTTTTTTGTGCTTCTTTTAATCTATCTAGAGAATGCAGGAGTATCAAAAAAGAACGACTATGCAGAGAAAAAACTGGTCTGTCCATGCTTACAAATTCCCCTCATTCTACTTTAAAAAAAAGAAACCTTTAAGGGTGGTGTCAAAACATAACGAATGAAATAGGCAGTCTTAGATGTATGCCCACATTTATGTTGAGTAAATAAAATTAGAGAAAAATACTCTACTTTTTCACAGTCCTCTTTGTGACCGAAAGACTCTCTTCCCACCCCAAATCATCAGAATGAGTAAGTCCTATGTCCCAACTGAATGCTCTGTGGGGACAGTCTTTGAAGGAGAGCAAATTGCTTTGTCAGATAGATTGTTAGTCCCTCTTGCCTCTTAAAAAGATCAACTGGGGACAATTAGAAAGCCAGAGAAGAGGAATCTTAACGAAAAGGTCCGGACATCAAAGCCACTCTTGTGGAGAGCCAAATGGAGAGCATTAGAATGCATTATTGATTGTCTGGAAAATTACAGCAATTATACTGTGGATATCAGAAAATATGGACTGGATGCTCTCCTGCATTCCCTGAGGTGCTATGATCTAGCCGGCTTCTCTAGGGGTGGTAAAGATGAGAGAGATATTGCTAGTGATGTCTGTTGCCGTCAGATCTACAGAGCTTCAATCACAGTGGTCTTTAGAACACAGCGCACAAATCCTTCACCTCAGCTGCTTCACCGCTAAGCTCAACACAGACACATTACTTCATTTACTG
Organism: Mus musculus; assembly: GCF_000001635.26. Taxonomy (NCBI): domain Eukaryota; kingdom Metazoa; phylum Chordata; class Mammalia; order Rodentia; family Muridae; genus Mus; species Mus musculus. The sequence goes on along the minus strand of NC_000080.6, from coordinate 116,755,501 downwards.
CTAACTTGAGCCTTGTGATGATACGAATCAGGTTTGTGAATACCACAAACTCGCGTTATGGTTTAATTGAATAAATATTTCTGTATCAGCAAAATAGGAATTTAGAGTTTTCCATCAACATTTCCCTCAACTAGCTCCAAAGCCAAATCTATCTACCATCATACAGCAATTCTTCCTTATGAAGAAGTAAAGAAAGCTTGTTGGAAATGAATCCATATTGAAAGCACCAGGGAGTCTGTCTTATTGGATAACAAAGCGTTTCTTATATATTATAAAAGGAGATTACCAAGTCCCTTTGTTTCTAGAGCTGTCTAAAAAAATAACAGATTTTAGAGAATGATGAGTTTGAAAACAAGATAAGAACAGAAGATGAAGAAAGCAATAAATGAGTCCTTTGTCTTTGCAGGCCTGCTGGCTGATCTGGAAAATTCCCCGAGCTTCAGGGCTTTCCATCTGACAGCCCTGATATGTCACCCTTTCCACGTATACACATCCTAATTGGAAATGTGGCATTTTATGCATACACACGCATGCAGGCAGCATAAAAGGGCAATCCATGTCTCAGGGAAGATTCATCTTATGGAGAGAATATGCATGGGGAAGAAGCGGAGCAGGATCACGTCACAAATCACATTTTTTGTAATACTATGAGTGAGAAAGAAAACTCCCAAATGTCATCTACCGAGGTGGAGGAAATGCATCTTGAACCCCAATTATTTAGTTTGCAGCACCCATCAGTTCATTTATTAAATGAGCCAAACACTTATGAGGGAAATCTAAAGCTGGTTTTGTTCTTTATGAAATGGTTCTTGTGTGCTAACATCTTGCATCATATCCTTTCAGCAAGGCACATAATAACTTCTCATTTGCAGCCTATTAATTCAGTATGGATGGAATTTCTCAGATTTTTTCCCTCCTTATACTGTGTGTGTGTGTGTGTGTGTGTGTGTGTGTTTGTAGGAGGAAGGATACAGTGTGTTGTGAAGATACAAGATTAACACTATCCCAGGTGACTTTGTTTACTGTCAGATATGGCCTCGTGACTTACACACATGGAAGAAAGAGGGCGTTGTGTTCATTACAAAACTACTGCAGAGCACAGCAGATGGCCAAACCAAGAGTCAGGGTTATGACCAAGTCTGCTACAAATGTATTCTGCCAAACCCACTGCCTTTACCTGATCAGTTTTGATGGGAAAAGTCATAGGAACCTACAACTTACAATTTGATACAAAGCTAGAGTCACCTGGATGAGGTAACCTCAAGTAAAGACTTGTCTAGATCAGACTGGCCTGTAGTCATAACTGAGAGACATTTCCTTAATGTCTAATTGAGGCAGGAGGGTCTGGCTCACTGGTGTTGCTGCCATTCTTAGGCAGGGGTGTCTGGACTGTACAAAAATGGTAACAGAGAAAGCCACAGTGAGCAATCCAGTACAGAGCAATTCTCCATGGTTTCTATTGTAAGTGTCCACCTTGTTTTCATGTGTAGGCTTCCTCATGATGAACTGTAATCTGTAAGTCATTTAATCCCATTTCTCCTTTAAGTTGCTTTTGGTCACAGTGTTTGTTACAGCAACAGGAGCCAAACTAGAATAGGGATCACAGCTTATGTAATTCCGACTTTCCCTTCTCCTCCCAGTACTATACAGCCGCCTTATAATTTACATAATTTGAAAATTAAACCATTCTATAAGACCTTATTGCTAGTTGGAATGAAGAGAATGCATCTAACAAATAAGGTTTTGTTCTTAAAGCATGAATTTTGATCATAAATGCTGCTTTATGAAAAGGGAAACAACAAAACAAAGCAAAAGAAAAACAAAGCAGGCTAACAAAGGAGAAACATCATGACTAACCCAGCTACAAACCCTTCGGTCAACAGTGATTTCCTCCTGCCCGTAAGACATACTGATGCAATGGTGAAGCAAAGCTTGTGGGAGTAACCAAACAGTATCTGGTTTAACTTAAGGCTCACTGCAGGATGTGGACCTCATACCCAACACCGATTTGGTGACCAAGAACCTGAGACTAGATAGCTCTGGAACCTAAGGTAAAAACAATCGTAAGTGCTCAAGTGAAAGTACCTACCAATTAGATGACTCCTAATGGCATCTGTTATACTCACAAGTCAGTGCCTTGTTCAGCCATCGCCCATCTCCTGCAGCAGATGGGAACTAATAGAGAGACTCACAACCAGGTATGCATAAAGTGAGAGACCTTAGAACACTCAGCAGGAAACAGGTTGTCTCTATGAAATCCCCCCCTTCAGGTCTCACAGAACTCTTTGGAACAGGAGGCAGGAAGAGTATAAGGGCTAGAGGGGATAGAAAACACCAATGACGCAAGTCCTCTAAACTCAAGGTGAATGATGCATGTATGTTTTCATAGAGACTGAGGCTGAGGCAGCATGCACAGGATCCACAGCAGTCTGCACCAGATGGGCTACCAGAGCTGACAGGAGAAGGGGACACTTGCCCCACCCCTAACCCTGAAGTTATCTCCAACTGATAATGACTTGCAAATAAAAAAATCAATATTCTCCAAGGGAGTCTTATTGGGAAAACAAATACCTCTTAAGGGTAGGTGACAGGTCAGCAGTACATGGCCAACAGAAAGGAAACTCAAAGGACCATTGGAAGTTCCTTGTCTTACAATGTCACGACAGGGATATTTTAAAAGTAGGTTAAATTCTTTATTTTATTTTATTTCTTAACCCAGCAGGTTGTTCACATATCTACTATGCCTTCTGGATTTGTGATTTTATGAGATTCCTGAGTGTGCCACTGAGTCAATCTTTGTTTCCATTGCTTGTGCCTCTTCTTGGCCTCTTTCCCTTCTGTATGTTTGTTTGCTTGTGTGTTTGTTTTGTCCTATTCTGATATGTTTGGTTTTACTTTATTATTATCCCTTAGACGCCTGTTTGTTTTCTAAAGAGAGACAGGAGGAGAGTAGATCCAGATGACAGAAAAGGTGTGGAGAAACTGGAGAAGTTGTGGCGGGGCATAATCAGGATATATTGTATGAAAAAAATATATTCAGTAAAAGGAATAAAAGGAAGCATTGGACATGATGGCACATGTCTGCAATCTCTTCCCTGGGAGGTTGAAGAAGGAGAATTGCCATGATTTCAAGGCCATCCTGGGCTGCACAGTAAATTTCCATGCACTGTAGGTCATAGAGTAAAGCCTTACATAAAAAACATAATAGAAGAAGGAACAGGAAGAAGAGAAATTGATGGTTGGGCTTCATTGTCTATACCAAAGCAAAGGCAACAATAAAACCCACACACAAATAAACAGAAAAATCAATAATTATTCCAAAAGCAAAATTACAAACACTGGAAAATGTTTAATTACATAGCCAAAAGCAATTATCACAGCAAAGCAGAAATATGTGCTTCCAATTAGTATTGTTCCTTTTATCTGGGTATCTGGGTAATTGTGTCATACTCTAGACAGAATTCATCACTTAGAAGGACAGGCATCCTACATTTTCCACAATAGTTCTCAAGCCGATCGATCTGACTTGAGTGCTCGCTAGCCACTTTTACATGGAACATCCTTTCCGTTGTTGTTGTTATCTTCATTTTTAGTCCTGCTCATTTGGATCCACAAATAACTTAATTCATTGCAAAATCATACTCCTAAGAGATTCTTTTCTCTGAGCCCCTTAAAAGGTCCCCTTTCTGCTAATTCAATCTCCACAAAGCATTTTCACAATCCGCAAATATGAATCATGCTGTAACATTTTGCTAAATTGAATCATCTACATTTTCTCAGTCCTCGATATCACTCACCTGCAATTACCCCACTGAAATGGGCTTTTGTAATTCGTACAGAGCAAGATAACAAGATTACGAGAATTAGGGTTGGAAGGCAGAGGCCATGTGCTGTGAGATACACATGTGGCTTTCCAGCAGATAGCATGGCAGGGCTTGATTATCCCAAAGTTCATTGCAGCCTTTATGGAACAAGGAAATTGTGAATTACATGACAATATTGAAAAAAATCATGCTGTCAGTATCTTGCATGAAGATTTCCCTCCTACTAAGTTAGTTATGTATGATAGGCTTCCTCAGAAGGCATTTTTTGAATATAATTTAACAGAGTAGATTCTTGTTTTTAGGTCATTTTAATTCTTAGAAGACAAGGAACATAATTTTCTACGTCAAATCAGCATCTCTACTTATTAAAATACTATGATTTTCTAGAATGTTGTGTTAATCAAAAGTAGAGAAAAATCCAGTCAGTAGCCCTAAATATTTAGTAGTTATATATTTACTGATAAAGAAAACGACTCATTGTCTTTCTCATTAATAAAGATGATGACACAGTAATTTCCTAAATACCTCCCTCCAAACCATCACTCAAGTCTGGACTTGGAGTTACACCTCATGGAGGAAGAACAGTGACCACTTAAGCAGAGCTTCTCCTTTGCCGGCTTGAGCTCCACCTCTGGACAGTTTGTTGAAGCTGAAGTTCTCTGTGTTGACAAAGCCTCATCAGCGCTTTGTATTGAAAAGCTTGAAAGGCAGAGACATAGCAATTCAAAGGTAACAATTCACGAGAGTCCAGTAAAAGCAAATTTGGCAGGTATTTTGCCAGAAACAAACAAAAATGAAGACAGAGGGTATTTTTAGAATTGTGGGTTACTTGACCACTGGTTGTTAATCATTTCCCCTTTTCTGAATGGTCTGTAGGTACAGGGGCTAAAGAGAAATGAGCCACCACCATAGGGAGCTCAGATGCAACCCAGGGTTCTTACATGGTGGAGTCTTTGCCTTGAACTTACCCGGGATGATTTTTTTAAAAAAAACCTGCAGGTTTCTTAGTACTTGTTTTTATTTGGATTTCTAATATTTAAACCTGAAATATTCATATTTAATAAATTTTAACAAATTCTGTTGCCAACTGATTTGTGTCTCAAATCAGACAGTTTTGGAACATCACCAAGAAAGCAGCCAGAGGTGTATTCTACAGGTTCTGCCAGCTGTGCTGTTCTTGGAAACATCTCTCTGTCTTTTCTCATCACCTAATTTTGATTTATAAAATGAAAGTGAAGTCACTTGTGGAGGTGATATGCCAAGTTCCTTCTGCCATCAAAAGCATTTGGTTTATGACTGTCAGTGCTACAAAAGATACTTCTTGCAAGTTTCTCTACTTCTTGGCACTGTCTTACTGTTAGGCATCACCTCTGGGAAAGGGTGATAAGGCCAAAGTGCACAGAATGAAGATAATCAAACACCTGACATCAGAGTTTCAAAAGTTGATTTCCAGACAAAAGACAACAGATCTACAATGATATAAATTGGATAAGTCACTTTTGTTTTCTTGAGCTTCCTACACTAGCTCATTTCATGTGCTTAGAGGAGGCGACTTCCTCAGGTGCACTGGCAACAACCAGTATCAAATGTGAGACAGATGGTTATGCAGAAATGCTTTATACACCTTGCCTGTGTTGCTAACAAGCTGTTACAAACACTTGTTCCCAACCCTCTACTTATTATCTAGCTAGATTCAGAAATCATATATGAAAATGGAGTCATCAGTGACTGCTGATAGTTGTACCTGTATGTGGGAGGCTGTATGATCATTGGTTACATTTGGCATTGCGTAAGGATCAAGTCGAGGCCACTGTGTATTTCTTCTCCTTGAACGTCTATTATTTCTTGGTGTTAGAAACCTTTGCACTTCTATTTTAAAAATAATTGTGTGTCAATGTATGTGTGTGCCTGTGTATGTGTGTGTAAATGTGTGTGTGTGTGTGTGTACATGTGTGTATGAGTGTGTGTGCATGTGTATATGTGAGTGTATGTGTGCCTCTGTGTGTGCAGCTGTGTGTGTGTGTCTGTGTGTGTGTGTCTGTATATAAGTGTATGTGCACAATTATGGCGATTGTTCTTCCTGTCACCTTCATATGATTCCAGAGGTTGCACTCAACCAGGCTTGTACACCAAATATCCTTACCCACTGAGACATCTTGCTGGGCCAAGGATCAATGAATTTCTATATGTTTTTTCATAATACATTGTTGTAATATATAGACTCCACACATATGTGAGAACCTGTGATATTTCTCTTTTGGCATGTGGCTTATTTAAATTAACAAAATGACTTCCAAGACCTCCCATGCTATAAATATGATTTCATACTTTCTATGAATGAATAATCTCTCTCTCTCTCTCTCTCTCTCTCTCTCTCTCTCACCAATTTGTCTATTGGTAGACATGTGTAGACTGAATGTCTTAGATCTTGGTTTGTCATGCTGTATTATACATAGGCAAGCAGATAGCTCTCCAAGATACTGATTTCATTTGCTTTAAATATGTGTATAAAGAAGTGGAATAGCTGGTTTTAATAGTCAAAATCTTTTTTAGCAGGCTACGTATTAATTTTTCTTCACTATTCATACTAGACTTGTATCTGTCTTGTATGTTGATGTCTTAGGATGTACAAGCATATATTAAACACTCAGCAAACATGCCTAGCATTTATTATTATAGAGAACATAATGTGTATTTGCAATATTATATACTACAGATAGCATAAAATTTCATAATGTGAAAGCAAGGGCAGAGTGGCAAGAGATAGGAGGTGGCTTAATGAAGCATCAGAATAATTAATCGTTTCCTAGCAGCTGAGGTGAATGCAATGATGCTGGGCTGAGTAATTATCATTTGATAGACAATTCCCAAGAGCTAGAAGTGGCTAGGGTGTCCACACTCAGAATTTATCCTGTAACTCTTCAGTGGGGAGAGAAGATTATAATAAATGTTCAAAAATTAAACTATTTTGGGGGGACAGGGGTGGACTGGAACTGATGAAAGTTAAAGTCAGAGAATCTCAGGGAATTGTGAGGCCATCTCCATCTTACTGTAGCATGGTCGTCTCCAGTGGGATTCCTGATGTGATGGGAGTTGGTCCAGTGTTTCAATCTATCTTGATTGAAAGGAATTTACTAGCTTTAGAATTTGGGTATACATGTTGGTAACTGACACTCTAAAATAATTAAAGTTGAATTATTTGACCTTTTATTCCCTGGAGGTTTGGTTTACTAACACACTTACCCAGAGCCAAGATTGTTCTCAAAGAGCACTCCTTGTTTTAGGAGCACATGTGCACTAATGCATTGTCAAGTGAATCCTACCTTGAAAATGGGCCTGGGGATAAGATAAGGTGATTGATTGACATTGTTCAGGTGACTCCATAGATATCTGCCTTTGGTATGACTATGACTTTCGTAGACCATCCCTTAATTTCCTATCTCATTTATGAGTATAGGATCAGCCTTCTCACTGAGAAGTTCAGCTTATATTAAATTTGCATGTAGCCATAATTTTACATAAAAGTCATGGGGAGTTTACTCAAGCAACTTTTTATTAGCATTCTACATCATATCATAAATTTTTGACCTCATTTAATTGATAGTCTTGATATAGTTACTGTGCCAGAGAATAGTGAGAGTGTTTAATCTTTCATTTATTCACATCGGAAGAAATTCAGTCACTTGAGTAGGACAAAGATCTTGATCATAGAAATTTAATAATTAAAATATATAGACATATTTTAAATATCATTAAAGAAAATTATTGAAAAATATTTCAGGGGTTGAGTGACAAATCCTTTAAAATAATGAATAAGAATATACATCACATATTAGCAAATTGAAATTTTGGGAGAGAAGGTTAAAATATGAATAGAATGTTCCATGAAAATTTGTGAAGTGTTTTACTTAAATAAAATGAGTAGCAGTTAGTGATGTCTGCTAGTTGTGAGGAATAGCTCTGACCCTTCAAGCTTCCATCTGTTTTAATCATAGAATTCTTTTCCCTTTTAAGTAAATCTTTATTTAGGCTTAGTTTTGTATTCATACCAAATGGAACAGAAAGCTTTCCCATATAGCCCTTGCTACATTCACCCACAGCTTTCCACGTTTTCAAAATCCTGCATTACATATCTGTATTTGATAATTAACATATGAGTCACCCAAAGTCTATAGTGCATTCCATGGTTCACTCTTGATATTGTATGATATATGGATTTTGAAATGTAAGATGTATACCACCATCATAGTATATCTCCCAGAGTGCTTCTAATTCCCATCACCCCAAATTTTCCATTCGTTGCCTATTCATCTAGCCCTGAATGTCTGATACTTCCCCTACCTCCCAGCTTCTCTTCTACTAGATCTCTATATAGTTGCAACTACTCAGCATACAGCCTTAATACTGCATTCTCTTACATGGGAATCTGCATGTGTCTTTCCTCCAAATGTATTTGCAAGCTTACAGTTCATTACCATCTTAGTATTGTTCCATATACCATGGTGTGAATGTATCATGTTCTGATCTTTTATGGCCATCGTAGTTGTTTCAAAGGCTTGAAATTTATGCCTAAAGCTGTTGTTAGCACCAGTGTTCAGATTTTTTTGAAGGCACAATTTCCAACCATTTTGAGTACATTCTAAGAAGCCAGACTTCTAGACAGTAAGATAATGGGAACTTTAGCTCTATAAGGGACAAATAAGCTATTTTCCAAAGTGGCTGAAATACTGTTTCACCAGCATGAAGAGTTTCCATTGCTCCATCTCTGTGGAAGCATGTGGCATTGTTAATGTTCTGGATTTGGCCATTTCAGAGATGTGCAGCAGGATCCTAATGTTTTAATTTACATTTACATGAGGACAGATGATACACAGGATGTTTTCCTGTGCTTATTTTCTATCTGCATGTTTGCATTGGCAAGGTGCTTGCTCTTGCTTTTTGCCTATTGCAAAATTAGGGTATTCATTTTATATTGTTGGGGTACAGGACTTCTTTGTCTATTTTTTCTTTTCTTTTATTGGATATTTTCTTTATTTACATTTCAAATGTTATCCCTCTTCCCAGTTTACCCTCAAGAATTCCCCTCTTACACCCACCCCCCCCTGCTTCTATGAGGGTGCTCTCCCAACCACCTACCCTCTCCTGCCTCCCACCCCATGAATTCCCCTACATTGGGGCGTTGAGCCTTCACAGGACCAAGCGCCTGTCCTCCTATTGATGCCCAATGAAAGCTTGAGCCATGGGTCCCTCCATGTGTACTCTTTGGTTGGTGGTTTAGTCCCTGGGAGATCTGGGGCAGACTGATTGGTTGATATTGTTGTTCTTCCTATGGGGATGCAAACCCCTTCAGCTCCTTTATTATTTTTTTTCTATAACTCCTCCATTGGGGACCCCGTGCTCAGTCCAATGATTGGCTGTGAGCATCTGCCTTTGTATTTGTCAGGCTCTGGCAGAGCTTCTCAGGAGACAGCCATATCAGGCTCCTGTCAGCAAGCACTTCTTGGCAGTCACAATAATGTCTGGATTTGGTGTCTGTATATGGGATGAATCCCCAGGTGGGGCAGTCTCTGGATGGTCTTTTCTTCATGTTCTGTTCCACACTTTGTCTCTGTATTTCCTTCTGTGAGTATTTTGTTCCCCCTTCTAAGAAGAACTGAATCATCCACACTTTGGTATTCCTTCCTCTTGATCTTCATGTGGTCTATGAATTGAAACTTGGGTATTCTGAAATTTTGGTATAATATCCACTTATCAGTAAGTGCATACCATGTATGTTCTTTTGTGATTGGGTTACCTAACTGAGGACAATATTTTCTAGTTGTATCCATTTGCCTAAGAATTTCATGAATTCATTGTTTTTAGGAAATGTACCACAATTTCTGTATCCATTCCTTTGTTGAAGGACATCTGGGTTCTTTCCAGCTTCTGGCTGTTTTATATAAGGCTGCTATGAACATAGTGAAGCATGTGCTCTTGTTATATGTTCTGGCATCTTTTAGGTATAGACTCAGGAGTGGTATAGCTGGGTCTCCAGGTAGTACTATGTCCAATTTTCTGAGGAACTGCCAGAATGATTTCCAGAGTGGTTATACCAGCTTGCAATCCCACCAACAATGGAGGAGTGTTCTTCTTTCTCCACATCATCACCAGCATCTGCTGTTACTTGAATTTTTTATCTTATTGGCTAACCATTCTAATTGGTGTTAGGTGGAATCTCAGGATTGTTTTGATTTGCATTTCCCTGATGACTAATGATGTTGAAGATTTCCTTCTTCCTTCCTTCCTTCCTTCCTTCCTTCCTTCCTTCCTTCCTTCCTTCCTTCCTTTCTTTCTTTCTTTCTTTCTTTCTTTCTTTCTTTTTTTCTTTCTTTCTTTCCTTCTTTCTTTCTTTCTTTCTTTCTTTCTTTCTTTCTTCTTTCTTTCTTCCTTCCTTCCTTCCTTTCTCTCTTTCTTTCTTTCTTTCTTTCTTTCTTTCTTTCTTTCTCTCTCTCTCTCTTTCTTTCTTTCTTTCCTCCTTCCTTCCTTCCTTCCTTCCTTTCTTTCTTTCTTTCTTTCTTTCTTTCTTTCTTTCTTTCTTTCTTTCTTTTTTTCTTTCTTTCTTTCTTCCCTTCTTTCTTCCTTCCTTCTTTTCTTCCTTCTTTCCTTTCTCTCTCTCTCTCTCTCTCTCTCTCTCTCTCTTTCTTTCTATGAAATATGAGATAGTCTTCTTATGTTTTATTTTATATTTGAAAAATTATCTAATTTTATAACTTTTTCATTGTGTTATTAAAACTTTACACACAAGGTGATTACAGAAAAACATTTTTATTTTTATTTTTGTATCTGAAAATTTTCTCTTTATTTTATGGAAGTAAAAGATCTTTGTAATCTTTCAGCACAGTAAATAGATGCTATCATGCACTTATTTTTTTTTAATTTTTTATTAGATGTTTTCTTTACTTACATTTCAAATGTTATCCCCTTTCCTGGTTTCTCCCCCGAAAATGAAAACCCCCTATCCCCTCCCCCATCTCCATGCTCACCAACCCTCCCACTCCCGTTTCTTGGCCCTGACATTCCCCTAATCTGGGGCATAGAACAGTGACAGGACCAAGGGCCTCTCCTCCCATTTCTAGGCTTTTCTCTGCTACATATGAAGCTAGAACCATGAGTCCCACTATTTGTTTTCTTTGGTAGGTGGTTTAGTCCCAAGGAGCTCTGGAGATACTGGTTAGTTCATATTGTTGTTCTTCCTATGGGGCTGCAAACCTCTTCAGCTACTTGGGTCCTTTCTCTAGCTCCTTCATTGGGGACCCTGTGCTCAGTCCAATGGATGTCTGTGAGCATCCACTTTTGTATTTTTCAGGTACTAGCAGAGCCTCTCAGGAGACAGCTATATCAGACTCCTGTCAGCAAGTTCTTGTTGGTCTCCACAATAGTGTCTGAGTTTGGTGCTTGTATATGGGATGGATCCCAAGGTGGGGCAGTCTCTGTATGGTCATCCCTTCAGTTTCTGCTCTACACTTTGTCTCTGTAACTCCTTTCATGGGTATTTTGTGCCCCCTTCTAAGAAGGATTGAAGTGTCCACACTTTGGTCTTCCTTCTTCTTGAATTTCATGTATTTTGAGAATTGTATCTTGGGTATTCCAAGCTTCTGGGCTAATATCCACTTATCAGTGAGTGCATACCATGTGTGTTCCTTTGCGATTGGGTTACCTCACTCAGGATGATATCCTCCAGATCCATCCATTTCAAGTGGACATTTCTTTAGGTGTTTCTCAAAAATTTGATATTTTTCAGTTGAGAATTCTTGGTTTACCTCTGTATTCCATTTTTAATAGGGTTATTTGGTTCTGTGAAGTCTAACTTCTTTGTATATATTGTATATTAGTATGTAGTATTGGTAAAGATCTTTCCCACTCTGTTGTTTGATTTTTTTGTCCTATTGACAGTGTCTTTTGCCTTACAGAAACTTTGTAATTTTATGAGGTCCCATTTGTCTATTGTTAATCTTAGAGCATAAGTCATTGTTATTCTGTTCAGGAAAATTTCCCCTGTGCCCATGTTTTTGAGACTATTCCCCATTTTCCCTTCTATTAGTTTCACTGTATCTGGTTTTATGTGGAGGTCCTTGATCCACTTGGATTTGAGCTTTGTACAAGGAGATAAGAATGGATCAATTCCCATTCTTCTATATGATGACCAACAGTTGAGCCAGCACCATTTTTTGAAAATGCTATCTTTTTTCCACTGGATGGTTTAGCTCCTTTGTCAAAGATCAAGTGACCATAGGTGTGTGGGTCCATTTCTGGGTCTTCAATGCTATTCCATTGCCCTACATGCCTGTCTCTGTACCAATAACATACAGTATTTTTTTTTTCAGTATTGGTCTGTAGTACAGTTTGATGTCAGGGATGGTTATTCCCCCAAAAGTTCTTTTATTGTTGAGAATAGTTTTCACTATTTTGGGTGTTTTGTTATTCCTCTGTGAATTTGCAAATTGTTCTTTCTAATTCTATGAAAAATGGAGTTGGAATTATGTTGCGGTTTTTCATCTTTTTTCCTTTGTATAGCTGATTTTTGGAAAATCTGTGTAAATTTGTTTTTGTCATGGAATGCCTTGGTTTCTCCACCTATGGAGAGTTTTGCTAGGAATAGTAGCCTGGGTTACCATATGTGTTCTCTTAGAGTCTGTATGAAATCTGCCCATGATCTTCTGGCTTTTATATTCTCTGCTGAGAAGTCTGGTGAAATTCTGATAGATCTCCCTTTATACGTTACTTGACCTTTTTCCCTTACTGCTTTTAATATTCTTTGTTTTGTGTAATTGGTATTTTGATTATTATGTGACAGAAAGAGTTCCTTTTCTGGTCCAGTCTATTTGGAGTTTTGCAGGCTTCTTGTATGTTCATGGGAACCTCTTTCATTAGGTTAGGGAAGTTTTCTTCTATAATTTGTTGAAGATATTAATGGCCCTTTAAGCTGGGAATCTTTGCTTTCTTCTATACCTATTTTCCTTAGGTTTTGTCTTCTCATTGTGTTCTGGATTTCCTGGGTATTTGGGGCTAGGATCTTTTTACATTTTGCATTTTCTTTGACTGATGTGTCAATGTTTTCTCTGGTATCTTCTGCACCTGAGATTCTCTCTTCTATCTCTCTCATTCTGTTGGTGTTGCTTGGATCTATGACTCCTGATCTCTTTCCTAGGTTTTCTATCTCCAGGTTTCTCTCCCTTTGTGATTTCTTTATTGTTTCTACTTCTATTTTTAGGTTCTGGATCGTTTTGTTCAATCCCTTCCCCTGTTTGGTTGCATTTTCCTGTAATTCCTTAAGGAATTTTTGTGTTTCCTCTTTAAGGGCATCTACCTGTTTAACTCTATTCTCCTGTATTTCTTTAAGGGAGTTATTTATATCCTTCTTAAAATATTCTATCATCATTATGAGATGTGATTTTAAATCTGAATCATGCGTTTCCAGTGTTCTGGGGTATTCAGCACTTGCTGTAGTGGGAGAACTGGGTTCTGATGATGCCTAGTAGCCTTGGTATCTGTTCATTATATTCTTGTGATTGCCTCTCACCTTCTGGTTATTTCTAGTGCTATTTGCACTTGTTGCCTGTGACCTGTGCCTGTCACTCCTGTGATCCTGGTTGTGTCAAACTCCTTGGAATACAGCTGTCTCAGTGATCCTGTGATTCTGGAATCCACTGATCCTTAGATCCTTGGTGTTTCAGAGCTTTTGGGAGACAAGCTTCCTCTAGGATCCTGAAATCCTGGTGTGACCAAGCTCCAGATATTCTGTTGTATCAGAGCTCCTGGAAGTCAAGCTTTCTCTGAGTTTTGCAGGTATGGGCGAGGAACCAGAGTCCTCTGTTTGTTCTGGGTACAGTAGCAAGCTGGAAGGAACCTGTGCCTCTAGCTGGGTGGGGGTTTGTGTTTCTCTGGTTCCTGTGGCAGTCCCAGTTATTCTGGGTGTTGGAAAAGATGGCCTCATGTGTGATTTTGAGTCTGTCAGAGCTCCAGTGCACCTGGGTGTGTCCAATGTCCTGGGAGTTGAACTTCTTCTGTGATCCTGTGATCCTGGGTGTTTCAGAGCACCTAGGAGTCAGCATCCCTCTGGGTGTTCTAAGAGTGTGTACATAGCCACTGCCCCAGGTCTGCTCTGGGTGCAGGTTCAAACTGGAAGTAACCCATGCCACTGGCCGGGTGGGGGTTGCTGAATCCCTGGATCCTGGTGGTCCCAGCTACTCATGGTGTTGGTGCCAATGTTGTGGCCTCATCACCTGTGATTCTGGGTGTGATAGAGCACTTGGGACTCAACCTTCCTCTTGGTGTTGTAGAACTGGGTGCTGAGACCCAAGGTCCATTCAGGGCACAGGTTCTGACCAGAAGGCTTGTCTATTTCTTTTAAAATAATCCTTTATCAGATGTGTTTAGCAAATATGTTTCTCAATATATGGCTGATCTTATTCTCTTGATTATCCTTATAGGCTACCACATTTAATTTAATTACCCTCATTTTATCAATTATTTGACAAATCAGTCAGTACAGATGATATCATATCTAAGCAGTCATAGCCATATATCTAAAATTATCTATTGTTTCCTCTGTATTATAGTCAACGCTTGTGATTTATTTTTATTTTATTTTAATGCTTGTGATTTAATATTGGTTCTATGGACCTTTATGGATTAATCATGTTAAGGATGCAGGGTGTACCTCCATATTTTTTCTTTAGTATGTAGATATAGCCAGATACTCTAGAATTGCCTGGTAAAATTAACACCTCTTTTTACTCTAGTTTTGTTTCTGTTTCTTTGTGACAGATCAGGCAACTGTATTTCCAAGGTGTTGATATGATCTCTCTTTTGTATTTTATTGCTGTGCTAACTGTATTGTTGTCTACTTTTTCTTTATTAATGTAAGAGCATTATTAAGTAGAGGGATATAAATGGCAAATAGTAAAGCTAAGGTTAATCTTGTGTCACATCTCAAGTTTCTTCATGTTAACATAGGTTGAAATTATAAGTGAATGTAAATGTCACAATTGGTTCACCTACACAATGGAATACTATTCAGCTACGAAAAACAAGGACATCATGGATTTTGCTGGCAAGCAGATGAAACTAGAAACTACCACCCTGATTGAGGATCCAGACCTAAAAGAACATGCATGGCAAGTACTGACTTGTGCATGGATATTAGCTATAAAAGAATCATGCTACAGTCCACAGACCCTAGGAAGCCAAATAACAAAGAGGGTCTGAATCTGTCTCATCAGGGGAAATAAAATAGATATCGGCTGTTTATGGTGGGAGAGAACTGGATGGGAGAAGGGAGGAGGAGGGGAACAGATCATGGGGGATTAGGTGTAGGGACAGCAGCGTAGGGAGAACAGAATGAGGGCAGAGGGCATCTCTAGGAAGTGCCCCAGGCCTGGGACAGGGGTCAAAGTAATAAGAAACTCCTGGGTGTCTATAGGAGTGACTCTAGCTAAGACTCCCACCCTTGGGGAATCTGGATCCCGAAGTCTCAACCTTCTGTAGCCAGGCAGCCAGTGGAGAAATAAGGACAGCAACACACCTTTGACCCAAAATGTGTCCTGCTGATGAGATATGCAAGGACAAATATAGAGCAAAAAATGGAGGGAATGGACAACCAGTGATTAGCCTAATTTGCGATCTATCCCATGGGCAAGCACCGATTGTTGACACTATTAATGATACTCTGTTTTGCTTGCAGACAGAAACTTAGTAGAAGTGTTCTCTGAGAGGATCTATCACCCAATGGAAACAGTTGCAGAGACCCACAGTCAAACCTTAGATGGAGTTTGGGGAGTTTGAGGAGGAGTCGGGTGAAGAAATGAGGGACTTAAAAGGGACAGGGACTCTACAGTAAGACAAACAGAATCAATTAACCTGGACCCTTGGAAGCTCCCAGGGAGTGAACCACCAACCAAGGAGAGACCATGGGCCGCCCCTTGCAGCAGAAGTGCAGCTTAGTCTTCACGTGGATTCCCTGGAAACTGAAGCAGGGACTATCTCTGAATCTGTTAACTGACCCTGGATCTGGTTCCCGTGTCTGGCCTCAGTTAGAGAGAATGTGTCTAGTCCTGCAGTGACGTGACGAATCAGGATACCTGGGTACCTGAGGGTTGGTGCTCCCCCTTCTCAGAGGAGGGTGAAATGAAATTAACATCTGTGTAAGGGGGTACTGGGACATGACAGAAGGGCTGATATCGGAATGTAAAGTGAATAAATAAAAACAAACAAACAAATAAATAAATAAATGAAAAAAAACCTCAAACTACTGGTCTATAGAGAATGGAAGTCATCCATGGTTCCCTCATCCCTCAGCTTTCTCGCTGTAAGTATTTTAAAGCAACTAGATATAAAGACCCTAGGTGGTCACACATAGAACTTCTAGGATGCACATTCTTCAGTTTTGGACTTTTACTTTTCTGTAGTAGTGACTATCAGAATCCATTGGCTACAATTTAAAAAAAGTATTTGGTGTATACATACATACATATACATTTCCTATGAAAAGGATGTTGTCAAGTATATTTAGGACACAGAATATTCATTTCACTCATCATTTATTCTTATCGTTTAGGTAATCAAATACATTGTGTGAGGGAATCCCTATCAAGTTAAAAAAACAAAGAAAGAAAGAAAGAAAGAAAGAAAGAAAGAAAGAAAGAAAGAAAGAAAAAGAGAGAAAGGGGGAGAGAGAGAGAGAGAGAGAGAGAGAGAGAGAGAGAGAGAGAGAGAGAGAGAGAAAGAAAGAAAGAAAAAGAGAGAAAGGGGGAGAGAGAGAGAGAGAGAGAGAGAGAGAGAGAGAGAGAGAGAGAGAGAGAAAGAAAGAAAGAAAGAAAGAAAGAAAGAAAGAAAGAAAGAAAGAAAGAAAGACTAACAAGGATGCAATTTTCAAGAGAGGGAATTCTCCAGGGGATAGTAAGACTCAGAAGAAGAGGGGGCCTACAAAGAAATGAGCCCTAGGTGCAGAGAGATACATATGTATTCTTTCCTGACAGAGGCTTGTGGACTGAGCTTCCTACCAGCTGCATTTATCTAAACTAAACAATCAGCTCATTTCTAGATATACATAATATTTCTGAAGATTGGTATTTGAAGAATAGAATAATATGGAAGCTTTTAAAAGAACTTTCATCTCAAAAATTCCACTGCTCAATTTTGATTTGTATTTCTTAATTGTTTCCATTTCTTGAAGATATATACACATAATTTGACAAGGATGTAAACACAGTGCAGATGCTGAGCTGAAGTCTGATTTTATCTTAACTTCATATTGTAAATATTTCCCAGGATGTACATTCTTCAGACTTGGATAATTCTTCTCCTGTACCAGTGAGTGTCTATCAGATTCAATTGGTTCCAGTTTTTGTTTGTTTGTTTGGGGTACAGATGCACACATATGTACACACACACACACACATACACACACACACACACACACACACACACACACACACACACACCATTTTCTATAAGAAGGGACATTGCCAAAGGCCTTCGGGGCATATAATATTCATTTGTCTTATCACTTATTTACTCTTATCTTTTAGCAATTAGAGTAAATTCTTTTCAAAACCATTATTTAATCAAGGCATCCAAGCTTGCTTGTGAATTTGCATGACTCCTGGCTTGGTTCTTCACTCACAAATTTTTTCTGTTTTTTTTTTTTTTTTGCCATTGACCTGGCATCAGTAGCTCTATTTCACTGAGAATCTCAGTATCAAATCATATTACTTTTAGGATTTGTGTGTTAGGTTAAAATCTTGATGGTATAAAGATATCAAGAGAGTAGGGGACGGGAGAATACTGCGTAACTGAAGACAAGGGAGCAGTTAGTGCATAATGTTTTCAGATATGGAGAATGTGAAGACAAGATAGGGCAAAGTGAATTCAAAAGCACCGGCTTGTTTTTCTAAGTGGTAGCCCACAAGGCTTACTGTGATGATTTGTGTTGATTTTTGGAAACTAGTGCTAGTTTTTAACCTCAAATATCACTTACCTTTTGAGTGTATGAAAATAGAAATAGATTCCAGTTAGTTGTTCTGTTCTAGGCAAAAAGAGTTTTATTTGCTATCATACTTCTCAACAAAAATGTACTAGTATACAAGCAAAGAAAAGCATCTTTCTTTTCTCTCTAAATTTCTTTCTGTAAAATTGATGAGAGATGCCTAAAAATTTAAAAATAGTCTGTGAATCCACACTGACTATTTCATATAAGAAATGTTTTTAACTTGATGTGACATCCATCCACATGAGGACATTCACAGATCTATTGTTTATGTCCTTCTGCTGGAAGATCCAAGACCATCAAATTCATGGACCTTATCAGTCTAAAGGGTTCTTAAATGAATTAGTGATTGAAAGGAAAATATACAGGAAGCAATCAATATAGCTGTTGATCACTGCTTGGTTTCTGGTGATAAACTAGAGTAGACACTTTTATAAATGTGGAGGGTTCTAAAACCTTATGGCTGGTAAATTGTTTACGATGTCCTCAGCATTTTGAAAGAAAATGGCTTAAGATTAGAATTTTAAAACTTTTTTGGGGGTGGGGGAGGGGAAGTCGTTCAAATGTTTCAGTTTCCTAATTGCAGTTTCTATCTGTGGAAAACTCAACTGGAAGCAAACCACCTGCCATATGATGAGGGAGGTGAAAGCCAGGATCTTAGAAAATCAAGCAGAGTAGTGTGCCAGGGTCATACTCCTCATGGCATCAGCCGGTGAGTGTGATCATAAAAGTAAAAACGCGTTTGGAAAGTCATAAATAACATGCGGCCATCTTTCAGCCTCTGAACACACACATCAATCCTTATTGCCTGAATCCAGCTGCATCTCAAGCAGACGTGCTATAAAGACTGTAAAGACTATAAAGTCTTCCTCCTATAGGGAGAGAGCTGTGTCTTCTGTGAACAGCTGGCTTCTGGTATTAAAGAAAACATGGAGGAGGGACTCAAGAGACCCTGCCCCTCACTGCTGAATTTGTTACTGACAGACAATGGTAAAGCCTTTACTCTCAGATGAGAGCCCACTAGTAACTCAACCAGATCCCAATGGATAGTTGTATATCCAGTGGTCACACAAATGGCTCTGGTAAAACTAAATGGGTCATGAATTACAGCCTAAAGCCTTAAACCTGGGAAAGAGGCAGAAAAGGAGAGGGGGTGGTCAGGTGATAGGGATTGGAAGGATGTTAGAGAGGTTAGGAGACTGAGTAATCAGATCATATATGCAAAAAAGCCAAACTACAAAACTAATCAATAAAAACTGCTCCTACAGAAAAGATTAAAAAATAAAAGTAAGTGAAGCTACTGTAGCATAGAACTGCTGTGGCTCTCACCTTAGCCCTGTATTATGTGTGTGAATAAGATCAAAGACCAGCTTGGAGTGTTTACCCATTTCAGGGGAAAGTCTGGTTCTTGGAGAGTACCTTTAAAGACCAGCAACAGAACCTCCTTCCAACTCTTCACTTTGACATTGATAATATTATTAAATACAAGGAATGTTGATTTTTGAATTTACACATATGCAGATATGGTCTTAGCTAGATGTGTCATCCCCTGTAGACCCTGCCTGTTTGACTTGCTTGTGAGCACCAAAAACATTCTATAATAGATCTTTCTTGAGAGATAATAAAACATGAAGGCAATGTGCAGTAATGATATGACTCATGTCTGTAGGCAGCTGGTGCCTAAAAGATGGCGCTGGTCTCTGGTACACCGTCACAGTAAACAACACCACTGCGCAGGCGCTAGCCCAAATCTGGCGCCAACCCCTCCCTAGCGGGTGCATGCAAATTAAGGTGCCGGCAGACTGACCAATCCCAGGAGGACACATAGCCCTCCCCAGTGCTGGGGTGTATATAAGCAGTCCTCCCTGAGTGCCTGGGGTTCCCATAGCATCGAGGCATTCCTACAATAAAGCTGTTGAGAAGAATCTGACCGTTTTGCGTTTTCCTTGCTGGACGAGGTGGGCACGACAAATTGGTGGCCCGCACAGGGACCCGAGGATCTCGTGGATTCAGAACTCTTCAGCTGAGGAATGGCGGTACCAGTAAGTCTCCCTAATTGATCCCTGGTTAAAAGGGGGGATATGTTTTTCTCGCCCGTAGACCCAGTGTGGGTAGCTCTTATCGGTGTTGTTTTGGTTTTTGTAATTTCTGGCCTCTGCTTTTGTTTGATAGAAGCAGTTAAGGCAGGTCAGAAAATTCTCACGGAACAACAAGAAAGTATGTCAGAGGAAGATAGGAAACGCATAGGCAAAAGAAAGAAAAGGGGAGAAAAAGAGAGAGAAAAGGAGAAGGGAGAAAAGGAAAATTCAAAAGGAAAAGGAAATAATGAGAAAGAAAAGGAAATAGCAAAAATATATCCCTCATTAAAAGACTTAACAGTAAGTTCACCAAGTTCTGACTCCAGTGACTCAGAGCTTGATAAAGATGAGGAAGCTGACCTAGAAGAAGAGGCAGCTCAGTATGAGAGGGATAGGTATGATCCAGATTGGTCATACAAAACCAATCCTTTAAAAAAGGGGGTGGGGGGGTCGTCGGATGGCAAAAGAGTAAAATTGAAAATGCCGACAGCTCCACCTCTGAACCCTGAGTATACAGGAAAAAAGAAATCCACAAAAGCTGGTAAACAAGGTACCTCATTTTGCCCAGAGGTTTGGAAGGAAGTTGGACTGATTTTCCCTGTCTTCTTAGATGGCCAGGGACGACGGTATCATGAGCCAATAGATTTTAAAACTATTAAGCAACTGGCTGAGTCAGTCCGTACCTACGGGGTGAGTGCAGCTTTTGTAGTTGCACAGGTCAAGACACTTGCTAGATATTGCCTCACCCCGGGGGACTGGAATAATATTACTCAGGCTTGTTTGCTGTCTGGACAGTATTTAGACTGGAAGTCCTTGACCTGTGAATATGCAAACAGTCAGGCAGCAGCAAATTTAGCCACAGGACAAGATCCTCAGAGACATTGGGATGCAGACATGCTTCTAGGTTTAGGACGTTTTGCTTTAGATCAAACAAATTATCCTGAAGCAGCCTATGCCCAAATAAATGAGGTAGCTATCAAAGCATGGAAGGCATTACCGAACAAAGGCACAGTCTCAGGCAATCTTACGAAAATCTTGCAGGGTCCCACAGAACCACTTTCAGATTTTGTAGCATGCCTCATTGAAGC
Source organism: Mus musculus (assembly GCF_000001635.26). Lineage (NCBI taxonomy): Eukaryota > Metazoa > Chordata > Mammalia > Rodentia > Muridae > Mus > Mus musculus. The sequence continues at coordinate 116,734,485 of NC_000080.6, read as the reverse complement.
AGCCACTAGAATTTTTGGAGACCCTGATACAGCTATGCCCTTGGTAAAACAGCTAGTGTATGAGCAATGCACTAAGGAGTGTAGAGCAGCTATTACACCCTATAAACATAAAGGTTTAGAAGTTTGGAAGAAGGTTTGCAGAGAACTAGGGAGCCCGTTAACCAATGCAGGCCTGGTGGCAGCTGTAGTGCAGTTGGGTAGATCTAGTAATGATACTCGTTATAAATGTGGCCAGAGAGGACATTTTAGAAGACAATGCCCCGAAAATGAGAAAAGGACTCCATTGGATAAATGTAGACAGCCAGTAATATGCCATAAATGTAGAAAAGGAAAACATTGGGCTAATGAGTGCAGATCAACAAAGGACATAGAAGGCCAACCATTACAAGCAGGATATGGTGGCACTAGGCCAAAAAACAGACAGCGGGGCCCACATCCCCAGAGCCCTCAAATATATGGGGCTCTTCAGAAAGACCAGAAGAAACCTTGGCCATCTCTCCGTCATCCAAGAGACCACAGAGAGCCACTACTGGCTCCGCAGGATTGGACCTCCACTCCACCACCAGACTCATATTAACCCCACAGATGGGGGTACAGCCCATAGATACAGATTTTAAAGGCCCCCTTCCCAAAGATACTGTAGGACTATTGCTTGGCTGCTCATCTTCTGCTTTAAAAGGATTACAAATTACCCCTGGAGTGATTGATCCAGATTATACAGGGGTTGTGAAAATCTTAGTGGCCTACCCCAGTGGCATTTCAGCTATCTCCCCAGGAGATAGAATTGCTCAATTATTACTGTTGCCAAGTTTGCATAAATATTTTCTAGCAAATAATAAAATAAGAGGAGAGAGTGGATGAGGTTCTACAGGTTCTCAGTTCACTTTCTTATCAATGGAATTAGGAGATCGCCCCATGTTAACTTTGGAGATTGAAGGATGATCCTTTCTGGGGTTGTTAGACACAGGTACAGATCACAGGATCAACTCCACTCATGATTGGCCTTCAAAATGGCCTTTGCAAACATCATCTCAAAGCCTCCGTGGTCTAGGTTATGAGACCGCACCCCTTATATGTGCTAAGGAATTGACTTGGAAAAATGAGGAAGGTAAGTCAGGGAAATTTTTTCCTTATATTGTGGATATTCCTGTGACCCTATGGGGTAGGGATGTCTTAACCAAAATGGATCTTAGACTAACTAATGAGTATTTCCCACAAGCCCGAGGAATTATGTCTAGTATGGGCTACACTCCAGGAAAAGCTTTAGGAAAGTCATTACAAGGCATGACTATGCCAGTGCCTGCAAAGTTCAAACAAGATAAAAAGGGATTGGGTTTTTCCTAGGGGCCGTTGAGGGTGGTATACCCATTACTTGGAAAACAGAGGAGCCTGTATGAGTTCCTCAATGGCCTCTTTCCTCTGAAAAATTAGTAGCTGCCAGAGAATTAGTAGAGAAACCATTGGAATTAGGACATATTAAACCTTCCCAGTCACCTTGGAATACACCCATATTTGTGATTAAGAAAAAAAATCAGGCAACTGGAAGCTCCTGCATGGTCTTCAAGCCATTAATAATCCAATGCAGATTATGGGCCGATACAGAGGGGTCTGCCCCTACTTTCTAGTTTGCCCAAAGAGTGGCCTATTATAATCATTTATATTAAGGATTGTTTTTTCTCTATTCCCCTTGCATTGTGTGATAGGAGCTCTTTGCCTTTACTCTTCCTTCTGTGAATAATGAAGAGCCTGATAAATGGTATTAGTGGATAGTTTTACCTCAAGGGATGGCAAACAGTCCTACAATGTGTCAACCTTTTGTAGGAGAAGCCCTACAACCTGTCCGTGATGCATTCCCAAAATTAAGGATAGTACATTATATAGATGATATCCTTCTTGCCTCAAAGAATAAAGAAAGTTTAGATGAAGCCTACATTAAGCTAGTAAAAAGAATTAGAAATGAAACAATTATTTATAGCTCCTGATAAAGTTCAAATGGGAAATTTAGGAGAGTTCTTGGGTGCTCAAATTACTCCACATTTTATTACACCTCAAAAGATAGAATTACATAAAGATCATTTGAAAACATTGAATGATTTCCAGAAGTTGTTGGGAGATATAAATTGGATTTGTCCATAAATGAGGCTATCAAATTTTGAATTAATCCCTTTTTTTGATATATTGAAGCTTTTGTCACCTCATGCTCTCACCCTTGAGGCCCGAGTAGCATTAGAAAAGGTAGAAAGGTGTTTAGAAAAGGCCAAGCTGTATAGATGGAAAGAAGGAGAGGACATCCTCCTATGTGTTTTGAAGACATTCCGTCAAAACAACAGGAGTGTTGTGGCAGTCGGGTCCTCTATTGTGGATTTATCCTCATGTGTCTCCCAATAGAACCCTTGAATATTATCCCATTGCTGTAGCTCAATTAGCGATTTTGGGCATTAAATTGTGTATTCAACATTTTGGAGCACCCCTTCAGAAAATCATTACACCTTATAATGCTAATCAAATGCAGATCCTAAGTTCTTTGATAGATGATTGGGCCCTATTGCGCTGTAGTTTTGATGGGGAATTAGGTAATCATTATCCCAAAGATACTTTGCTATAATTTTTTAGTGAACATCCAGTGATTTTCCCCAAAGTCACAGCATCTAAACCCATATCGGGTGCATTGGATATTTATACAGATGGTCCTAAAACAGGTGTTGGTGCCTATATAGTTAATTCTCAAAAACCCATTCTTTTTCAATACAATCTTGGCACCCCGTAACTTACTGAATGTAAAATTGTGTTGGAAGTATTCAAAGCTTTTAAGGAATCTTTTAATCTAGTCTCTGATTCGGCTTATGTAGTAAATGCAGTGCATGCATTAGAAATTGCAGGACCCATTAGACCCACCAGCCCTGTGTGCACCATCTTATTAGAGTTACAAAAATTGATTTGGAAAAGAACACATAAATTCTTTATTCAACATATTCGAGCTCACTCTACCTTGCCAGGCCCTGTGGCTGAAAGAAATGCCTTAGTGGACGGTGGTACTCTCATGGAATTTATTTTTCACGCCACCACACTGGAGCTTGCAAAAGATTTTCATCAATTGTATCATGTTCCTGCTGCCACACTTCAGCAGAAATTTGATGTCTCTCGAGCCTCAGCACAAGATGTGGTGTTACAATGCCCACAGTGTGTGCAATTTCACCAGCCTCCTCATGTTAGTATTAACCCTCTCGAATTGATCCCTTTAAAACTGTGGCAAATGGATGTTACTCATGTCTCAGCATTTGGAAGATTAAAATATGTTCATGTTTCAATTGACACCTGTTCAGGTGTCATTTTTGCCTCCCCCATGTCTGGTGAGAAATCCTGCAACGTGGTTGGCCATTGCCTAGAAGCCTGGGCAGCTTGGGGAAGGCCAGATAGTTTAAAAACTGATAATGGCCCCGCATATACATCAAAATCATGCCAAACCTTTTGCAAAATAATGCAGGTTAGTCACTCTACTGGCCTTCCCTACAATCCACAGGGCCAAGGCATTGTGGAAAGAGCACATGGAACCTTAAAAGAACTCTTACAAAAACAAAGAGGGGGAATCGCCGATGGCCGGCCACCCAAAGAACAATTATCTTTAGCCCTCTTTACTTTAAATTTTTTTTTTTTGTAATTGAAGTGCAGTTATGTTTATTCATAAATTGATATGTTTATATTTTGTGCTGAGTATGGTGGCTCATGCCTTTTTTTTTTCTTTCCATTTTTTATTAGGTATTTAGCACATTTACATTTCCAATGCTATACCAAAAGTCCCCCATACCCACCCATGCCCACTCCCCTACCCGCCCACTCCCCCTTTTTGGCCCTGGCGTTCCCCTGTTCTGGGGCATATAAAGTTTGCGTGTCCAATGGGCCTCTCTTTCCAGTGATGGCCGACTAGGCCATCTTTTGATATATATGCAGCTAGAGTCAAGAGCTCTGGGGTACTGGTTAGTTCATAATGTTGATCCACCTATAGGGTTGCAGATCCCTATAGCTCCTTGGGTACTTTCTCTAGCTCCTCCATTGGGAGCCCTGTGATCCATCCATTAGCTGACTGTGAGCATCCACTTCTGTGTTTGCTAGGCCCCGGCATAGTCTCACAAGAGACAGCCACATCTGGGTCCTTTCGATAAAATCTTGCTAGTGTATGCAATGGTGTCAGCGTTTGGATGCTGATTATGGGGTGGATCCCTGGATATGGCAGTCTCTACATGGTCCATCCTTTCATCTCAGCTCCAAACTTTGTCTCTACTTTAAATTTTTAAATTCTGGACGAACATGGTCATTCAGCTGCAGATAGGCATGTCATGACCTCACCTATCCTTAAACAGGATGTCAAATGGAAAGATGTCCTAACTGGAAAATGGTATGGCCCAGATCCCGTTATTTCGAGATCCAGGGGAGCTGTTTGAGTTTTTCCACAGGGTCAAGAACACCCGATTTGGGTACCAGAGAGGCTGACGGGAAAATTGCTCCCCCCGACAGAAATATAGATTGTAAAAGTTCCGGAAGAACATGTTTTTTAGCAGAGTGTTGGCAGGGTATACCGCTGTGGTTGTAAAACCTCCCACCTTTGTGCCTATAGTAGATTTTGACATGTTTGCCACCTATGCCCATTGGTGCTACTCACTGAGTGGTCCAATTTGAACCTCTTTTCCTCAAATCTTTGCTTCTGTTTGAGAATGAGTTCATTCACCAAGAAATTAGGATAGAGATGGTCAATACTGTCCACAACATAATTACACTTGGGACATCTATTATTGTCCTCCAAACTCTGATGAATACACTTGTAGCAAAAGCTGTGGCCACATTTTGTCATGTATGCCTCCTCAGTAATATCAAAGCAGATGGGACTCTCTCTTATTTAATAGACTTAGTTCAAGAACAGGTTGAAGAATTGTATAAAGTTGTTCAAGCTAATTTCTCTCAGTCTCTTGAACAGAGTCGCCTCTTATCTGAGTACCTTAAAGGAAATTGATCAGCTAAAGCTGAGCAGTTGTCCAGAAAGCTGCTCCTCCAGATTGCCAAACTCAACAGCACTCTACTGGACCCCATCACCTTGGGGGACTTCACCTCCTGGATCACCAATGCCTTCTCATTTTTTAAGGAATGGGCGGGAATGCTGGCCTGGGGGACAGTGGTCCTCCTGGGTTGTGTCTTTTATATCTGCCTATTGTGTTGACTCAAACGAGAGCACGCTCAGTATAAGGCAGTGGTATACCAAGCATTGATGGTGATTAAAGATGGCACATCTCCCAGTGTTTGGCTGGCCTCTTTAAAAAATTAAGAGTTTGCCCTAGGTCGTCTGGCAGTTGCAGTCACACAGATCCACGGTATCCAGTGACAGGCAACTTTCCTTATGCGCAGACCAACCTAAGACACGGGCCTGGAGGCAATAGGGTAACTCTATGACAGGTAAGGCTCTGACATGAAAGGATCGACCTAAGACAGGAGCCATGGCCGATGGACAGACTTGCCCAGACCTAGTCCAGCATCATATTATTAAACAAAAACGGGGGAGATGTAGGCAGCTGGCGCCTAAAAGATGGCACCGGTCTCCGATACACCGCCATACCACTGCACAGGCACTAGCCCGAATCTGGCACCAACTCCTCCTGAGCAGGTGCATGCAAATTAAGGTGCCAGGGTATATATAAGCAGTCCTCCCTGGGTTCCCAGGGTTCCCATAGCATCAAGGCGTTCCTGCAATAAAGCTGTTGAGAAGAATCCGACCATGTTGCATTTTCCTTGCCAGATGAGGTGGGCGCAACACATGTCAACAACACTTATGAAGGTTCTTTATCCCTCCACTAATTTATAGCAGTTGTGTAAGAGGACATTTTGATTTGCTTTCATGTGTAGCAAACCATCTCAAACATAAAGTGGTCTTTAGTCTTTCACAGTTTTATGATCTACTGGATTGCTCTGATCTGGACCCCTTGCCCCAAGGCTGGATGATCTGTACTCAAACAGCCTGCATTGGTATAGCAGGGATGACACCTTTTGCAGGCTAAACCATTTTCCATGGTGATGGAAGAATTCTAGCAAAGTAAGACAAAGCCTCAAGGCGGTTAGCAGTATTCATACTCTGCTGGAGTTTCATTTATCATGGCCTTGGTCACTGTTTTAAGTCATACTGCCAATATGAAAATGCATTTCTTGATTTGACTGAATGAAAATATTTTAAGTGATTACTTTCATTGCAGAGGTTATTGTGAGAGAAGCCTGAGAGTTGAAAAGATGCCCCCCACCCAGTTTCCTATCATTCTTAGGGATTTGTTCTTGGCTTAGCTGTGGTGGAGGGAGAGGAAGTTCCCTGGTCCACAACTGTAAGCAGAGACTTCTGCTAGTGTGAAATTCAGTGAAGATCACGCTGTAGCTAAGTAGTGATATCTCTGCCTCATTTAATGGAACAACTTGGAAATGACATCTATGATGTGAAATTCCCTTTGACATGTACTGTAGCATTGCAGCCTGTTTCTGGTAGATTACCAGAAGTCTTTGCTGAAAACCATAGAAATGGACATGTTCTCAGTTTCACTCTCCTGCTAAACCAAGCCATCGAAGCAGCTCAATCATGCTAAGCTCTAGTCTGTTCCCATTGACCATCAGGCTACTAACAGCTGGTTCACAGGAAGTGATAGGAAGGTTATCAACATGGCCCCAGATTGGCCTAAATCCTTAACTTCTTGGCCTTTCTATAGTTCATTGAGATGAGAACCATGAGATAACATTCAGGTACTTTGCCATTTCAATAACTCTGTTAGACATATTGCTGAGACTCTTTGTTTCATAAGAAAAGCATTAAGTTAAAAGATAAATTAAAAAAAAAAAACAAAATATAGCAATTTCTTGCTGGATTCAACACTGACCTGGCCAAGGGAGGCAGTAGCCAGAAAAATGACGCAAGAAGACTTAATTTAGGGCTTTGGGTATCCAGAAGAAAATCTAGAAAAAAATCCAGAGTATGACCATAAAATAAGAATATTGTCAACATTCACTGCTTTTGTGTTGTGTTCCAGGGGCTTCAGTTATGCAACCCATTTCACCCTCCCTAAAAAGTTAACTGGCAGACATGATCTTCATAGTTCATCTGAGGATCTGGTTCTGGTGTTAGTGAGGGCAAACTACTGAGTAGCCTCAGTGAGACGACGGAGTATCCCTCTAGGCAGGTAAGTATTGATGAAATCATTGAAGAATGTGTTGTACAGGAGTGGTATTCATAGAAATAGGATGTTAGAAAACAAAAAAAAGCACAAGAGTTAGCTCTGAGTCAACAGAGAGAAAATTATTTTATTTTATGCATGCCGTAACCCTGTGGAGAACACAGCATTTTCATTTTTTTAATTTTTTTTCACCCTCCCTTTCAAACACTGAGTATTTACAGAGAATGCAACCAATTAGAAAACTTTAGGGGGTTGTAGCTATTAATGAGATTGTATTTTATTTCATTAATTTTGCATAAATGTCTTTTCTGATCACTCATGACCTAGAAGAGTTGTCCAAGGTATTTACAAATTGGATGGATCACTCTCACACTATTAAAATGATCAACGTTTCCTTGACTTCTTTACTTGTTCCCATGACTACCATATAAATTTCCCAAAGCAATCATTTAAACGGCCGCATAAAATTTTAGATGATTTCCTTTGAAAGGGTAAGAGACCTTGAATTAATAGGACCTCTCTTCTGGATGTTTAGGGTAAAGAAAGATTTTATTCTCTCTGTTCCTTAAATGTAATGTTTGTTACTATGTGTGTGCCTTACACACACACACACAGACACACACACATACACACAGTTTTAGTAAAGGTTTACATAGTTGTTTTTCTTCTTTGGTTAAAAAAATAATTAACCTTAAAATCTTGTATGGCTAAAAATGCCAAATTTTCTAAATGTGTGGAGATCTATCACAGATTTCCCTGGGAAAATTATAATTATGACCTTCTAACTCATTTTACAGTTATCATATTTTAGATAAATTAGCCAGTCAAATGGCACTGCAAATTTTTCTTTTCATTTTGAAGTTACTTCTATTAAAAAAAAAGTGAGTGTAAGTAGTTTAATGTGTCCACAGATTTCTCCAAAAGGTGAAAGTAAAAATGCATTTATAAGCCAGAAATTAGAACTCTATTGCACAGTTTTACAGTTTTAAACATTTGTAATGCTTCAGAATTAATAATTTTCAGATATTATACAATGTACATTTTCTTTTCTCATGGGTGTTTTAAGATTTAAATAAAAGCGTGGGATTGTTGGAATGTGAAGAAATATATATATAATGACCTTATTTATTACTGTAAAATTCTATGACTTGAAGTGGAATCCCTTCATGAACTTTCCACCTAAAATTGCTTTTCCAAATGTAAGGTCAACAAAATTAGAAAGTTAAGATTAGAAAAACACGGAAAAATAAGAGCATATAATTTAGTAGAGTATTAGGTAATGAGAAATTATTATTAAACTTCTATACAATCAATACAGAATATCAACCCCAGTAAACATCAAAAAATGATTTTAAAAAAAGACCATGCTTGAAGGCGAGTGGGGAGGGGTTTACTCATTTTCTTTTCATAATAAGCATTTTGTTTTATTTATTTAGCAAACGATATCAAGCTAATTAGTCTATGGATTTATAGAATCATGACATTTACTACTGAAACTAGTACAGAGCATAGTTCACTTTCCCGTGTAAGAAAATTTTGCAATGTTTAGTAAACTAGAATAAACAGTTTTGAGAATAAAAAAGATTATTTGTGTTTGGCCTATATTTTTTATAAAGATGTATTCAAGATCGACTCTAAAAGAAAACAATTCCATGGTTTTCTTCAATTTACTCACTAATAAGAGATTAATAATAGCATTGTTACAAAATTAAATGTGACCCTCAATTACTGTTCTGCTTGCTTTAAGAAATTGGGGCTCTATGATTGCAAGTGTAAGAATTTCACACAAACCTAGAAACCCTCTGATTTCACAGAAGTATGAGAACTACTCAAAAGCAAATGGAGAAGGCATGGACTCAACAGACCAACTACAAGAAACAACTTAACAATTTTCTCCCTGTACAACACTTACGACTGTGGATCATTTAACACTGCGTTTCCATTTTGGCCATTGAGATTTCCTATAAGATGACTCGATTCACCAGTTAAACTTAAAATTTAACATTGTAATAAAATGTCATATATTTAATATTTTTAGGACATTTGGTTGAAGTGTCACATAAAGCACTTTGGTCTAGTTGAAGAAAGCAGCATTGTTGCAATACAGAAGTGCCTCTGAACTTGAAATTAAAATCTCAAACAGTTCTAATAATGCTGATTTAGATAATCATTTTAACAAAATATACCTATTAAGTTTATCAATTATTATCAAGATACTTGTATTCAAGGGGAATCACAAGTATTCTAATGCGTTACATGTTAATGAATTGAGGAAGAATTAAGTAGTTTCTTAGGGACAATTAATTCATGAATAAAAGTTGAATAGACACCAGCTATTAGTCATTATTTATTTTAGCTACACACACACACACACACACACACACACACACACACACTCATGCACAAGGCAGTTGCATGTACAGGTAAGCACGTAAGACAACATGTACAAGAGGTCAGAGGATAACTCAGGATTCAGACCTCTTCTTCCGTTTTGTTCTGCCTTGTTTTGTACTCCAAGGTAGCTGGCCATGAGCTTCTGGGTCATTTCTCTCCTACCCTTCACCTTGCTGTTACTGGTAAGGGCACACTTTTTATATGACTGAGGCCCCTGCTTTTTATATGAATTCCAAGTACCAAATTCAAGCCAATCATATGGACACCACCTGTCCTTACCTTTGTGAACAGCTTCCCAGTTCTGGACTTTTTAAAATAAATTTTTAGTGGAATATGATCATGTGGATTCATTATGTATTGCTTATCCTAAACGAGAATGTTTGATTACCAGTAATAAAGTCTTCATGAACTACACTGTTTCTTATTGTCCTCATCACAGAAAAAAATTGCCAAGCCCTATTTTAGGAATAATAGATTGATAACAAAGTTTTCTCTGTCATCTTGGATTCTTTGGGAAACACAGTCCTAGGAAAGGACCCATTACCTATTAGTGATAACAAAATCAGGTGTAAAGAATCAAGTGAGTCAAGTCAGGGACAGAATACATGCTGGCACATAGGTATATTAGCCAAGTTGTGGCTCTAAACAGCCTTCGCATGATTGTACTAGGTACTTCCGAAAGGTATACAAAATATCCACACAAATCCACAATGATCACTTCAAGAACAGGAGGAAGCCTGGTTGTCCAATATGAGCCATTGCTGAAGACAGGAACCCAGCAATGCTGTTCTGTGCTTGGACAAGGTGATTTGACTGGACAGTGTTGGAGAATGGTCTTGGTGGAGAGTAGACAGTGGGAAGAATTCATGCTTTGTGTAACTAGTTATCAGCTTGGACTTGGGTCTTGCTGCCCATCACAGCTGAGGATGAAAGCAGAGACATATTTAGTGAGCATGACACACATAGCCACCCTCCTCTCCTTGACTGTGTGAGATAACAATGTGATCTGTTCTGTTTTGTCTCTCAAGTAAATTCAGTTGACCAGATTTCTAGTGTGCGCCATAGCATGAATGCATGGCGTAGTTATGGAAAAAGACCATTTCCTTATGGCTCATGTATCTGTGCTCATAATCTCAGTCTGAAGTAGAGAAAAAAGCAAACACACAGAAGCAAGGAAAAGACCCACGTAGATCAGCATTTCCGCAGAGCATGGGTGGGGTGGGATGTATTATGTAACCACTATTGTGTACTTTGTTCATCTGAAGTCTAACTGCTGTGCTACTGATGAGAAATTTATATATGAGTTGAAATCCTACAGGGTTTCTATTACAGTGAAGATTCCAACAGACATGGTCTATATTTGAATTACCACTGAATGTAACACTATGCTAGTACATAAATTTAGAACAAAAAGAATAAAATTGAAATTACAGTGAAGATGACTTAGGTGGGAAAGCGAAGCAGGGGAGAGCCATGCATGCTTCTCACAGGGCGTGAGGTGATTTGTCTCTAACCAGCTCACCACCACTGCAGAGGACACAGCCATGTCTAAGGCTTCTGTCTGATAACTGTGTTTAATAAAATGCCTTTGTTCTATTTGTTTTAAGTTAAACATCTAGTATAATAATGTCTTTCCCATACTTTTGAGTTTTATTTCCAGTCCATTTAGTTTTGATTCAGATTTTGAAATTGTGATGTTGCAGATAGAGTGAAAGACAAAATTGCTGTATTTACAAAATAACTTTGTTAATTAAAATTGTTTTTAACCATCTGTCTTTGTGGCGGGAGGATGTTAACATAATTAAACACAGAATTCAAAGGAGATAATAATCTTTATTAGCTTGTAGAAAATGACTGATGGTAATAAAATTTCATTTGCATGTGACTGTTGGTTGGGTGACTGAACACACAATCTTAGAGATTATGTACCATCATGAAAATGAGTTACATGAGCCACTCTTCAGACCAGACCTAGTACCAAGCACTGGGTTCTTAAATACCTGCAAATCCATGTTCTAGATGCCAAGATCTCTGAGTCAACCTATAACATCTTCTTCACCCTCTCCGTATAGACCTGACTCTGTTCAAATCCACAGTCAGTGTTAGTCTATAAGTCTCTTTTGTCAAAACTGCTGTCCACCAGGGGATGGTAATTCTTAAAACCAATTAAGTCAACTAGTCATAAAATTAGCATAAATTCTTTCATTTCTGTTCATCATGTATTTGTGTATTTATTTTCTGTGTTCTATTATCCAACAGTCTTCTACCTGTCTGTTCATTCTCCCTCTCCTTTCTTTTTCCTTGTTTGGGTATATACATGTATGTATGTATGTATACATACATGTTTGTATGTATGTATGTGTGTTTCATGTTCATCATCTATCTACTGTCTCCCTATAATTGATCCACATGCCTGGACAACAGCACTGATTCCTCTCTTTTTTTTTTTCCTTCTTCAACCTGTTATGTCACATAGTTTATTGGGTCTATATTTATGCTGTACCCTAGTTTGTCTGGAGTTATCATTATTAGTAGTTTTAATCATAAACTGGGAACTATGTATTGGAACTTGAGAGATAAGTATTCAGGATATACATTTGTGACAAATTATACTGATATATATATTTTATCTTGTTTCTTTTGTTTCAAGATTATCATATAATCACATAACTTCTCTCTTCCTGTTCCTCCCTCTAAACACTCCTATATACCCATCCTTGATTTCTCCACAACCATTGCCTACTTTTGATTAATTTTTATTTTTAAAGAATATTTGGTCACATCATCATTACTGTACTTGTCATGTTAACAGAAGTTGAAAGTGCGAGTGTCCTCTTTCATACATAATTAAACAAGGCTTTTCTTTCCTCTTAGTTAAAAATGTTAAGTTTTCCTTATAAAACAGAAAAGCATACTTTATAATAAACACTTTGTCTAACACGTAGGCTCTGCCAATCTCTTTCACATGGCAGTTTTGTAGAAAACATCCCCTTCCAAAATGACTGCATAAAAACTCCTATGCATGCTGGTTGTCATATGTATTGCAAGTTTCTCCCCAAGACATACTCAAATGGAGACTTCAGAAGGAAGAAAAGCTGGAGCCTGGATTTCTTTCACGGAGTCAATTGGTTTTTGTTTGCCTACTTACATGCAAGAAATTCTTAAAGTAATATATTTTAAACAGTGAAGTGGACTCAAAAACAATTTATGGAGGTACAGGAAAGATTAGATGAAATAAGTATGATTAGATAATAGATATCGAAAATATTTACAATATTAGATAATAGATATGGAAAATATAAACAATACAGTTTTTCCTAGTCTCTGATGTTTAGCCCACTCAGTGAAATTGTATTTTGAAAACCAGGAGACCATGGTCCACCAAATCAACTGAGTAGGGCTCACAGAGACTGAAACCCAATTCCTGGCCCTGCATGTGTCTGCACCAGTCCTCTGGGTATGTTAGGGCTGTTAGCTTTGTGTTCTTGTGAGATTCCTAAAAGTGGCAGCAGGCATATCCCTGACTCCTTTCTCTATACTTGGGCATCTTTTCCTCTTACTGGACTTCCCCTATATATGAAGGCTTTTGACTTGTCCTATTGTATCTTGTTTTGCCATGTGCCAAGGGCCATCTAGGAGAATCTAAAACTAGCAGATGATCTTCTGAGATGGTTCTGCCATGGATTATAAATCTATGACAGATTTGCTTCTTTAGGCAAAGCAAAGGAGATTACATTTGAGAAAAGATTCCTGCGATTAATATGTTTTTCCTTCTATTATTAAATATATAACAATCATTAAGTACTGACCCACTCCTTTGAGCAGATTTCTGCAGACCTAAAAAGATGTACTATCTTGTAGTGATGCTATATAGACAAATAGATAAGTTTTCTGTAGCATTCTTGATTTGATTCAAATAATTTTAGGAAGAAAGTTTTTAGAAATGGTCTTAGTCGCTAGAAACATGTTATAAAGTTATAATCAAGAAGAGAATATGCCTACTCCTCAAAATAGTAAGTAAAGGCTGCATAATAAGAAATACCATGAGCTTTCATAATCACACTAAAAAGAGAAATAGACTCGGGACAATTTTGGGTTTAAGGAAAGCATTTAGGTGCAAGGATAAAGTCACAGGTGTCATTATGATAAGGCAAGGTCATGTGAAACAGCTGCTTTAAATTTATAATGAGCATATTGTAATGAAGCACTGCTTTGAACTTAATGTCAACTACCATTTTATGTAATATTTTATCTCTGAGGTAATTTTCTAAAGAACTTTTTGTCTAAGAAGATATAAATAATCAGAGAAAAAATAAAGTTCTTAGTTGAATGGTTTTGCTTGTTGAGTTCTGCCGTATCTATCCATCCATCCATCCATCCACCCACCCATCCAATCATCCAAATATATATGCCTGTTTGTATATATGTGTGTAGGTATATGTATAAGCATGTATGAATACTTGTGGAGTTGATTGTGACAGGCATTTGGACCTGGCCAGAGTTTGGGAATGAATGTTTGAATGTATGTATGTCTGTCCAAATTTGCCTGTAAAGCATCTTAGTTTTTTCCTTTCCTTCCTCTCTGACTTACAAAGAGTTAACCAGCTTATCCCAGAGAGGTTTCTGGCTGACTCAAGAGAAAGGAAAACCAGCAATAAATTCTTTTACTTAATCCTTGCTGCTTTACTTTGTGGCTGCAGTTTCTGGCCTCAGAAGAACTCAGGCAGGTCAGCTACCACTGCAAAGTAACATAGACTTAAGATGGGTAAACATTTTATTATAGAAAAGGCAACCCTAAATATCTCACACAATCAAGTCTTGTCCCAGCCTATGCTCTTCCTCTCTTGGCTATGTACAAGAGAGAACCTGAAAGAAGAACAGCCATGGCACGACATGACATGTTTAACTGTCTTCTTTGGAGGCCTGTTCTTTTCTGAAGAGGAAATGGAGGGGGTGGCAGATCTGTGTGTGAAGGGAGGTAGATGGGAGCTAGGAGGGTTATAGAAAAGAAAAACTCTGGCTGGGATGTGTTGCATAAAGGAGAATTTGTTTTTAATAAAATGGAAAGAAATACATTTTTGTTAAAACAAGCAACCAATAAGCATGTGCTCCCCTCCCTTCACTGTGCTTATTCTTTTAGTTGTTGATTCCTGCTATATTTATTTATGATTCAGCCAAACCTCTCTTACTTCCAGTAGCTCATGTTGAGTCAATCAATTATTTTTAGACTATTCAAGAATGCCATAGAGAATAGGTATGAGGACGTATGACCAGAGCCCAGCTACTGTGGAGACTGGAATAAGCAGAGAAGCTGTTGCTGGACTCAGTCTCTTTCTCTAGAAATTGTCCTATCCAAAACTCTGAGATGTTGAAGTGATATTAACCAATGTTAGGCTGCCCAAACTGCAAATTCCAGCATATGTCTGCTTATATCATTTCTCTACTGCAAACACTGTCATTTCCTTCAATGAATTCTGGGAATTTTAATATGAATATCTATCTATCTATCTATCTATCTATCTATCTATCTATCTATCTATCTATCTACCTACCTACCTACCTATCACCTATCATCTATCTATTTTCACTATCATCATTTACCATATATTTGTGATACGTCATCTATGTTTTGTCTGACTATAGTATTTCTATTTGTCTAATCTTAAAATAATAGGTTAACATTGAAATTGACATAACCAAGTGGAAAAATTTTCATACATTCAAACATTGTCAACAGATATTTCAGCTACTTATTAAATTTTTGTGAAGGCCATAAAAGTTCTAGGCAACCCCATATCTTTTATTTCAGAACGTATAATTAAACCAAACAGGCTTCCTGAGGTATATCTTATCTTGAGTCCTTAAAGTACAGAGAGGTTAATTTCAGGTATGGATGTTTCTCAGATAGATAATTAAACATGATAAACTGAGTAAAATAAATAACTGTGGTCCCCATGAAACTCAAGATGATCTTATCAATTTAATTTATAAACAAGAGCTTTAAAAAGTTTCAGAATCAGACAACTATATGAATATTTTACTTGTCAAGAGCCCTTGACAAGAGCCAACAAGTAAATTTGTCTTACATGTATCTGTGTATCTAAGAATAACCTCACGTATCATTTATCTATTTTTAGGGGACTCTAGAATGGCAAAGATACCCAGATATGGAGCCACGTGTCTATAATCTTGGCTACCATGAAGACTCTGATTGGAAGATGGTTCATAGTGAGACTCCTTTTCAAAATCAAAAAGCAAATCAAAAGAAATGAGAACCAAAACACAAAGGAACATAGCACAATGACAATATACAATACGTACATGAGAAGTAGCTTTTTCCTCTATAGATATCAATTAACTCAAGACTCAGGATGTAATTTAAATTTTCATTATAATAATAAATACTCAACTAAAATGCAAAACCACTATCTTGATTTATACAAGTGTCCTTGTGAAAATATTTAGATTTTTCCTTTATAATTTATCTGATCAAATAACCAGGAAGGATTATTAAAATCTGGAATGACTATTGCATTTTTCTTTGCAAGTGTTTATGGACTTATGGAATTATGCCTCACAGGTTGCAGGAATCTGCTCCAAATACATAATGAGAACTGACTGTGATATGGGAGAAAGAGGGAGATGACTTTAATAGTTCATGTGGAAGGACTGAAGGAGCTGAAGGGGTCTGCAACCCCATAGGAAGAACAACAATATCAACCATCCAGACCCCCAGAGCTTCCAGGGACTAAACCACCAACCAAAGGGTACACATGCAGGGGCTCATGGTTCCAGCCGCATATGTAGCAGAGGAAGGTTTTGTCAGGCATCAATGGGAGGAGAGGCCCTTGGTATGGTGAAGGCTTGATATCCAGTATAGGGGAATATGAGGGCAGTGAGGTGGGAGTTGGTGGGTGGGTAGGGGAGCACCTTCATAGAAGCAGGGGGAGGGAGTAATGAAATAGGGGCTTCTGGAGGGGAAACTGGGAAAGGGGATAACATTTGAAATGTAAATAAATAAAGTTCACGTGGAGACTAATGCAAATCCTCAGACATTCACAGAGTTTTTCCAAAGCACCTTGATTTGCTAGTAAGTAGAGGAAATCTCAGGTGTTCAATGGATCCCTTGTAGCTCTAGAAGCCACCATGTGTGGCTCCTTCTGCATTGTCTCTTACTACTCAGAATGATGTTTGTGGACACTGGAGCTCCCTCTGTATCATCCTTGTACACCTTGATGCAATCCTAGAGCAAAGATAAGGACACATGCATTCCAGAAAAAAAGTCAGTTTAGTGAAAAATCTAAGTTATCCACATGTCTAAGATGCTTGTCAATGCTCTGTAGAGAAAGCTCTTTTCATCTAGTCACAGAAGAAAGTCATGATTATCTAAACCTTGAGAGTTAAAGCTTGGCCACATTAATTTTTCTGTGTACCACATTTTGTTACACCCTATTTAAATTGCACTTTAAAAGCTACCTTCCAGGCTTGACAGGAGGTGGAAATGGAGAGTGTGTAAGCCCAGCTCTCTCTGCACTCCCTGTCATGGGATAATCAATGGACAGTACTGTTGAAAAGAATTTCACCCCAGAAGAGAAGAGACCACATTCAAAGAAATGTTTTGATGGAAGCATTTTACTGAATCCATTTAATTTTTATATTTGAAGAGAACATTACTGATCCCAGTCACCAAGTGATTTGCTGCCTTTGTGTGGAAGTTACCTCTTTAGTCATTTTTAGTCATATGCCTTAATGAAATGTCATGGATGCTCTCTGAAGCTCACAAACACATCTCTAGAGGCCCATTACTGCTCCCTGGACTTTCCGGTGAAGAGGGATAAAGGAAAAAATAGAAAAGCATGAAGAGAGCTTTGAAATTATTGTAGTACTGGTGACTTGGTTTAATGTATACCACCTCATGATTTTAAATTAATATGTTGAAATCTGTAACATAATAAATGTTAGAATGTAATCAAAGCAGTACAAGGTTTTAAAGATCACGGCCCTCACATACCAATGTAGGGCCTGATTTTATGTTTTATATGAAAATTTTGTGCCAAGACTAGTACATTTTTATGAGGATAATTCAATGGAAGTAAAACCATATCAATTAAATTGCCAAAACACCTGATACCGCAGAACAGCACCAGCAAATATCGCTGTGATCATTTCTGAAACAACTTTCTGAGTTACACGTGTACGCCATTAACATAATTTCTCCCATGTCAATAGTTTCATCATATCTGCAGACTAGTGAAATAATTGATTGCATTTTGAAAATGTAAATAAATGTAAAACTGTTTATTTCTAAAGCTTGATGGTGGTCACCGCATAGAAAAGTCTGTATGCAACCTGCAAGAGTCAAGAGGAGCACAGTGAACATCCATGAACTAACTAAATCAAAAATAATTCTCATAGAAATAAATAAATATGAAGAAATACTTGGAAAATTCATACATGAAAGCAATAATTCTGCTTGTTTATGTTTCACATTTGTGGTTTTTGACTACTTAAAGTTATAACCAAGCACCACAAACAGTATTTTCAGTACTTTACCACACAGAAGAGCAAAAATGTTTTTGTATTATTTTATGTATTATTTGCTCATGAGCAATTTTAATCATTGCTAAAATGTGAAGTTTGTGTTCTCTCATGTTTTTGACTATGAAGAAGAAAAATTTTCCTTAGTTGTATTTCTTTTTACTCATCATTTAAGACAATGGAATTAAGAAAACTGAGAAAGGAAGAGATGTCTCAATTTGGGGGGCGGGTTGGATATTTTCATTACTACATTTCAAATGTTTTCCTTTTTCCAGGTCTCCCCTTTGGAAATCCCCTACCCCATCCTTCCTTCTCTTGTCTCTATGAGGGTGCTCCTCCACCCCATGCCCATCCTCCTGCTCTGGCATTCCCCTACACTGGGGCATCGAACACCCTCAGGTCTGAGGGCCTCTCCTCCCACTGATGTCCAACAAGGCCATCTTCTGCCACATATGTTTGCAGTGCCATGGGTCACTCCATGTGTACTCTTTGGTTAGTAGTCAAGTCCCCTGAGCCCCAGGGAGTCTGGCCTGTTGACAGTGTTGCTCCCTCCATGATACTGCAAAACCCCTCAACTCCTTCAGTTCCTTATCCAACTCCTCTATTGGGGCCCCAAGCTCAGTCCAATTGTTAGCTGCGAGTTTCCACCTCTGTATTTATCAGGCTCTGGAAGAGCCTCTCAGGAGACAGCCATATCAGGCTTCCACCAGCAAGCACTTCCCAGCATCCACAATAATGTCCAAATATTCAAAAGGTTCTGTAAGGCAAAGGATGTTGTCAATAGTACAAAACAGCAACCAAAAGGGTGGGAAAAGATCTTTACCAATCCTACATCCAATAGTGGGCTAATATCCAATACATACAAAGAACTCAAGAAGTTAGACTCCAGTGAACCAAATAATCCTATTAAAAATGGAAAACAGAGCTAAGCAGAGAATTCTCAACTGAGGAAAATCAAAGGGCTCAGAAGCTCCTAAAGAAATACTCACAGCAAAATAATCACAGGAGGAAATATGGAAATAAAGATTGGAGCAGAAACTGAAGGAAAGACATGTTTCAATTTTATTGTTTGTGATTTAGCCAGGTAGGAGGTATCTAACTTGAAACCCTACTATCAGGAAGGATATTTGTGGTGGAAATGTGTCTACAAAGAATGATAATTATAAGTAGCTTCAAGTCTCTAGTTCAGTATATGAGAAAAAGATTTTCACGATGGATGTTTAATATAGGAACTCCCTGTTGATACGCTATTCTGGGGACCTGTTTATCCTCCTTTGGGAGGGAGTATAGGAGACCACAGCTGCCAGAGAGTTGGTTCAGGGAAACTGAAAGCGTCTCAGGCTAATTGTGTTGTAAAACTCCAGCCAGAAAAAAAAATCACTATGCTAAATTCCCCTGACAATTGTGGGACATCTTTGGGCTTTGCATAATGGTATAGTTGTCAATCAGGGCACAAATGAGACTATTTTAAGAGTCTTCCTATGGAATTTTCTTTGACCAACGAGGATTTTTTTTTTAAAAAATCTACTTGGTATTTGTTGTTATTATGGCTAACCATAATAGTTAACTATTGGTACAACTGTGAAAAATAATAGCTAAAATGTTTAACATTTCCTTCAAAAAATGTATTTATTTTTGTTAAGTGATACTTTGAAAGTTGTTTTAATTTCTCTTATTAATTTAAAAAAGTTATATTTTACATCATTAATAGAAATAAAAGGCTTTAGGTTGCAAGACTCCGAGGTTTTTACATTGGGACCACATTAACAATGTCATTAGACAGGAAACTAGGTGAGGCAAAAAGTGCACACTTAGACAACTCACCCAGGGTTGGATGGCATGAAGGACAGGGAAAGAGTTATACTGAGTTCATATCCTGATGGCCGACGAGTTTATGGTGTCCTGCCGAACTGGTAGGAGCAGTTAAGAATTATGTGTCTGCTACTACCAGAAGAGCAAGGGGCTTATATTCTAAGTATTTGTACTTCAAAACTATTTCTACCTCAGAAGCATTACAAACACTGTAGAAATAGACAAGTTCATAATTCTAGAAGAACTGTTAGCTAAGAACTCCATAGCTCCTGTTACCAATTCAGATAAAGGAAACTCACATTCTATATAATATACACCAAAGCGATGTGTTCCTTTGATTTTACATTTTCATCATCACAGTAATCTCTCTCCCTTAGTGAAGACTTTGGAGAAGAGTCACAATTGGTGTAGACTGGGTTTTGTCTGGACACTAATTTTGAGTAACTTTGCCTTACGGCTTATTTATTGCTGCTGCTGATTGGAGCAGTGCAAAGCCTGAACTATTTAAGCCCATCATTTAATACACATTGATTAACTTGGACAATGCAACTTTCCTTTTCTTAGATGATTAAAGTATGCTATACATATGGCTGTTTTCTTTATGATTTTTTTTAAAAAATGCAGGTTTCTTTCTTTAAAGAGAAGCCCTCCTAATTAATTTCCAAGTTTAGTCAACATCAGCAGGAAAACACCCTTCTAAATTTGTCTGCAAATTTTCTTATCTGCACAAACATTCTATCATCCCACCCTTCTGGATGGGTAAATCTGATTAACATGAGGAATGAAAGCACTGCATGACTCAATTAACTGTGCTCTAGATATCTCTGTCCCCATACCCAAGAACAAAACTTTGGCCCCAGGCCTAACTCCACCCCCAGCCCATCTTATGTCCTACTCTATTTTTAAAGAAAAGTCTGCCTAGATTACCAACTAATAACAATGCTAATTAAACTATATTGTAGGCCGTAGCTTTGGACTGTTAAAGGCAATCACTGAAATAACCAAAGCCATTAATGGACCAGACTGTTGTCTTAGAAATCAATACGTTGATTGTGCACTAGAAAGTCATCTCTGGGTGACTGGATGTCTAGGGCATCTGCTCACAGCTCGGGGCATTCTTTCCGTTCTCAGTGATTAAACAGGAGAGTGATTATTCATAAGCCTTCATTTATCTTCTAATTTGAATGTTCTGTTCACTATAAATAAGTATATCTGAAAATAATTGGTCCTTGCCATTAGTTAGGAGCTTTCTGGTGTCTTTTTCACGAAGTATTTTATTTATTCATCGTAATAATCTCCTAAGTTAAACATAATCACATCAATTGGAATCAAAGAACAAGGATCATGGTGATTTGCCTGTGGCCACACAGGAATAAACTGAGGCAGTCTGTCCTGGAATGTGACTTAGTTTCAAGTTTCCTACAGACTGATTGTTCCCAGGGTTGCCTTCGTAAATACCCTTGTCTGACACAAACACACGCCTGTTGCAAATGTGGCTCAAAGTTCTTCTGCCTTCTTGTATAAAGCAGTCATGCAATAATTATCAAATAGATATTATTTGAATGATTTGTTTCATGTAATCTTTCTAATTTAGCAACATATGGCGATTCTAATACATAGTTTTCAACTATTTTTCTTTACTGAGAAGTTTGTGCTTGCATGTAATGTGTTTTGATCAAACCTCCACCCTATCCTGTCTGCTCCAATTCTATTGAATTGTTCACTAATTTTCTAGTTCAAATGTTCTTTTTTTTTTCCATTTTTTATTAGGTATTTAACTCATTTACATTTCCAATGCTATACCAAAAGTCCCCCATATCCACCCACCCCCACTCCCCTGCCCACCCACTCCCCCTTTTTGGCCCTGGTATTCCCCTGTACTGGGGCATATAAAGTTTGCAAGTCCAATGGGCCTCTCTTTCCAGTGATGGCCGACTAGGCCATCTTTTGATATATATGCAGCTAGAGTCAAGAGCTCCGGGGTACTGGTTAGCTCATAATGTTGTTCCACCTATAGGGTTGCAGATCCCTTTAGCTCCTTGGCTACTTTCTCTAGCTCCTCCATTGGGAGCCCTATGATCCATCCATTAGCTGACTGTGAGCATCCACTTCTGTGTTTGCTGGGCCCCGGCATAGTCTCACAAGAGACAGCTACATCTCCGTCCTTTCAATAAAATCTTGCTAGTGTATGCAATGGTGTCAGCGTTTGGATGCTGATTATGGGGTGGATCCCTGGCTATGGCAGTCTCTACATGGTCCATCCTTTCATCTCAGCTCCAAACTCCGTCTCTGTAACTCCTTCCATGGGTGTTTTGTTCCCAAATCTAAGGAGGGGCATAGTGTCCACACTTCAGTCTTCATTCTCCTTGAGTTTCATGTGTTTAGCAAATTATATCTTATATCTTGGGTATCCTAGGTTTGGGGCTAATATCCACTTATCAGTGAATACATATTGTGTGAGTTTCTTTGTGAATGTGTTACCTCACTCAGGATGATGCCCTCCACATCTACACAATGGAGTACTACTCAGCTATTAAAAAGAATGAATTTATGAAATTCCTAGCCAAATGGATGGACCTGGAGGGCATCATCCTGAGTGTAGTTCAAATGTTCTATTTACTATAAATGAGTGTATCTGAAAATACCCTGCCATCATTATTCCCTCCCAATTGCATGGATTCTCTGTATTCTCTCTCTTTCCTTTGTTTTTTATCAAGCCCCTGCTTTCCACTTAGGGCTATAGTATACACATTGGCGAAGGACTGTGCGCTGGATTGAGGATAGATTCTTAGGGACCATATTGTTGAGGAAAATGCTCTGTTCTTTTCCCAGAAGCCAGGCTTTGTCAGCTAGGTGTGGGATTTCCTGACTTCCTTCTCCCTTCATGCTGGCATTCTGTTGTTTGATTTTTTTTGGTAGGTCTTTTGCATGTAGCCAATGTCAGTTCATACCTGCCCCTACCCTGCTGTGTCTAGAAAATGCTGTTTCACCAATGGTCATCTACGGCTGCTGGTGCTTAAATTTTTTTTCTGGCTCCTTCTTCAGCCATTATCTCCAAGTGTTGGGAGCAGGGTATCACATAGATGTACCATGATAGGGTGAGCACTTCCTAGTTTCTTGTTCTCTGAACTTTGACCTTTTGTGGGTCTGTGTGTTCACAGCTGTCTCCAGAAGAGTAAACTTCTTTAAGACATGCACTTTCTTTAAGTGTGCACTCCACCAGTTTAACAATTATCAATGGGATGTTGTCCCTTTGCCTTTTTGTATAAAGCTTTTGAAATTGAGTGCACACTGAAGTCTATTAAAATTTGAATGCCGGATTTTCATTGAAAATAGTTAACCGACACATTAATTTCATAAACTCTAGGATGGAGAAGTTGACTCACAATTTGCTAATATGAACACATGCTACTGTTTTAAAATAATTATGCTCAACATTAGACTAAAAAGTGTAAAAATCGAAGGATTAGATAGGTGCCTCAATGGTGGACAACACTGGGTCCTCTTACAGAGATCTGGGTATTGTTTTTAGGATCGACATAAAGTTCACTAGAGTGAGTTCCAGGATAGCCAGGACTGCACAGAGAAACCCAGTCTTGACAAACCAAAACAAACAAACAAACAAGCAAACAAAAAGGTAGCCCCAGTTCCAGGGCACCTAATGCCCTTTTCTGACTTTTGAGGGCACTAGGCATGCGTGTGGTGGATGTAGATATGTGCGGACAAAACACTTTATACGGATAAAAGGCAACATTAAAAAAAACAAAAAACAAAAAAACATGAGTTCCAAGTAGAGCCAACAGTTGTACAGTCAAGTACCATCACGTTCAACAGAGGAAATCAATAATATCTAAAAGTGTATAAGAGAGCATAGACAGTGACTTTTGCACTGTTTATTTTCCAATGCATCAATTATTAACCAAAAAAACCTGTTAAATTTTCCATTTGAGTGATTTTCTTATTTCCTAGTTGTCTTACATGAGAAAGTGATAATAAATTGATCTTTCCAGAAAGACACATTGACTGAGGAGGGAAAGAAAAAGGGTGGGGGAGGGGGAGCTGGATAGAGGGTAGGATAGGCTTCTTCCAAGGGACAATAAAACAGTATTTTAGGAAATGCATCTCATTTCTCTTATCAGTCAATCAGCAACCTGGCAGTTGGCAGCAATTTCAGGAGCTTTTATTGAAGGCTCTTGTAGCTTTCCTTCTCTGTATATCTCAGCACCATTTCTAGCTGTTTCCCTTGGGGCGTGGGGATTCATAAAGATCTTTATGAGATGGAGGCAAGCGATAAAATCTGTCAGAGGGGAAATTTACCTTCTAATCACTTCTGTTTAGGTGCCATTGTAGCATCTTCACTGCTCCAGCATCCGGTATTTCCATTGCTAGATTTATTGATGAATTCATATGGTTTCTGATTATGCTTCTCCCATTTAACTTACCACATGAATTCTCTTAAATCAGGAAAGAACATTCTAAAGGCTTTTGCTCCACAGGTGACTGTCACTCGTTTTTGGAGATGTTAAGTATTGGGTGAGAGGGTCAAATAGCAGAAGTCATAAGGAATGTCCTTAGGGGACAGGAAAGGTACGGTACGACATTAGACTACCCTATGGCAGTCTCAGCGCTTGCCTTGGCATGAAGCCTCCTATGAACTTAAGAAAAGATAATTTATCCCTTTAAAAAATAGTTTTAATGTGCTACAAAATCAAATTTTAGTTATGTCTATTGTTAAGAAACTTCACAAAGGGAATTGTATCAAGACCACACAGATGAACTTGTGTATGCATATCCTGGGTCCTGACATGGCCTGTTAGAATCAACTCTCTACAAAGAGTGCTGGCTATCATTGCTTGGGGACACATTTCTTAAACATCTATGATAATTCATGCCTACTTACTAGGCACCACCTATGATAAAAGGACTTGTTTCTGATTAGCAACTAATCTTCTGCCAAGAATACACACACCAAATAAAGTTAGAAAAGAGCTGGGCTTGTCATAAGATGCTCCACGACAGTGATTGTGAAACAGGTTTTCCAGATTTTGGAGGCAGCCTATCGCTTTTTGGAAAATATAGGCAGCTCTGAAGCCTATGTGAATCAGAATGGGAGGATACTTAAACTATTCTTGAAAGCTGTGTTTCTTAGCAGTTAAACATTTGTTAATTATTGATAAAGTACGTGTCAGATATCAAGAACCATGACTTACTGAGCCATCTTTAAGAAAGAGAATAATCGCTTCATCTTTCAGTTTCCCAGCCTGTGTCAGTGAATTGTACATATCTTGAGAATGGTTCAATTTATTTCCCTCAATGATGTATGGCTCATTTTTCTAAGCTGTTGGATATTTTAGTGATTTCTTTTTGTATTTGTTTATAATTTTCTTCTGGGTGGCTGGTTTTTGTGACTAATATACTCTTCCCCCAACATTAAATAAATGGTTCCAGCTGCTCTTCATTCTTCCCAACACATGAGACGGTGGGTGTCCAACGCTACTGCGTGTGGCTTTGGTATAAATCTTCTCTGTTTCTTAGTCATGTGTAGGTGTTCTTAATAGATTTTGGATACCAATGTGTTGTGAGTTGCTTTTCTCCATTCATGACACACTTTTTTCTCCACATGGCATATTTATTTGATAAAGAAAAGTTCTTAGTTTGTCAAACCTGTCTATATTTTCTATTATTGTGGTCTCATAGACCTTAATTTTGCTTAAGAAGTCTTCTTTTTCCGAAGTTGATGGACAGATTTTGTTTTCCTTTGGAATTCCACTTTCACTACCTGCTTCAGCATATTCAAAGGCATTTGTGGATGGCATGAGGTATAGGTCCAGCTTCAGGCTTGTTCCTCACATAGGTACCAAAATATACAAGCATTATTTAGCAAATAATTTGTTTCTTTCCTGCCCCTCTCCAAGGATCTAACACAAACAACTAGGCTTACTTTTAAACTACCCAGTATATGGACACCAGATCTATATTGATATAAATAACAAAATACTGTACTTATGGATTAAATTTTCTATTCTATGCTTGTCTGTTTTTCAGATTATCTTGCCTATTAATACATAGCCTTTTCTTCAAATAGAATTTATCTTTCATAACAATTAAATTCTTTCCACAACTCTGCTGCTGGTTTGGAAACAGATTAATAATGGAGTAAATGCTGTCCTTACATCGTATCATCTGACTAGGAGGAATTTGCATTTTAGGCTATTAATTCTCTGTAATTTAAATTTAAGTATTTTTTTTCTGTAAGCATAATTAGAATCTTTTAATATAAACATTTATAAATATACAATTTTAGAGGTGTTATGTCTTTATGGTATTGTGTGTAATATTCTCATCCATCTTTATTTGAGTCTACACCATTTTTCTCTTCTTGAGACTGGATTCTCACTTTTATCTCTGTGCTTCTAACTGGTCAGTATTCTTCTCTCTGAAGATGACTTTTTCCTAATCCCTTCAGTGTGGGTGTAACAATGATACATTGTCCTGAGATTTATTTCCCCCTGTATGGGTTTTATATTTTTGTTGTTATCGTTACTACTATTATTAGACCCTAGAGCATAGCACCAGGTTCACGTTACCTTTTCACTGAGAAGAGTGAAAACATCAGTACTCTAATAAGAAATCACTTTAGAGTATTCTTTTCCATTCTTTGAAGTTATGTGTTTTCTTTCTGGGCTGCTATGCCTTAATGAAATTTACCCTTTTGGAAATTACATACTCAGAAACATTTTTATATTGATTTTTCCTTTTTGTTTTTGTAACCACTTGGAACTCCAATTATATGATAGTAGAAATCTTGGCAGGGTCCAATATAAATCTTATATTTTTCATTTTGTGTCTTTAAGATTGATTTGTCTTTGTATCCCTGCACCTGGTGGTGGCCATGTAGCATCTGCAGGGAGCAGCATATGAGTGCTTCCCTGATGGGACTCTACTGTGCCAAGGCCCATGGGACCCTCTTCTCACATGGCAAGGACCTGTGGTGAATTAGGTGTATGCATATTACCTAGATTGTGTGTGCTGCAAGCTCCCCTTGCTTTTGGTATGCTGTTTATACCATAACAACATTAACAACATTTAATTTCACTTTGTCATTCAGGGGCAAGGCCAGGATCATGCATGATGATTTCATGTTTTTCTCAAAACTGCCTTTAGAGATCTTCTAGATGTGATCAGTAAGACTGGGTGTTTGGGGACAACTGGAGTCACACTGAGTAAGCCTATGGCAGTTGCAGAGAGCAGTGGGTCCTGCTTACATACCTGTTCTGCGGGAACTATGTCTGATTCCACAGAGACTTAACAAAGCTGAGTCTGATCAATAGAGACTTAAAACTGGTTCTTGGAAAGATGGTATCAGAAATCGTTAGTTGCATATCAGGAGAGGTTGCTTGGCACAGTGAAGGCATCTCTCTCTGCAATTAAACATGTGACAGGGGTGCTATTTGGTGATTGGACTCAGACCCACAAATGTTTAATCTGCCACTCACCTTTCATAACTCTCTAACCACATTTGTTATCCTCTGGGTATGTGCTCCTGTCTTCAGGACATCCCTGGCTAGACAATTATTTCTGGCTTGCTGAAAACGTGCTTTGAACTGTGCATTGAAAATAAGGTTGGGGGTGACTGATCCAGTAGGAGATAAGAAGGAGGAAGAGAAAGTATTGGGAACATTTTGTAAGGATGGGGCTTTTATAGTATTGATGTTGTGATTTCTTTTACTATAATAACCAGTGATGTCACTACTCTAGTGATCAGGATTGTGATTATAAAGATAGCTCCATCTATTCAGGGACCCTTGTCAGAACATCAACAGACGGCCATTGTCTTCATTTTCACTGACAGCAATACATCCGTCCTCGGGTTCCAGAACCCCACTCCAGCTGGACTCCGGCATGGGCCTTTATTCTAATGTATTGATTTCCTTTCTAATTGTTCTGAACTTAATATTAATTATGTGCATTAAACTTTATTTTAAACTTTAATTTAATAAATAATTATTTTATTTTGTTATCTTAATTTTTGTCATGTTTTATTGTGTGTCTGTGAGGGAGCATTTGTATGTGTTAGTGTAAATTCCTACATAGGCCAAAAGAGGGAGACAGACCCTTTGGCACTGGAGTTACAGGACAGTGTAAGCTGGTAGTTGTGAATCCTGGGAACTGAACAGTGATCCACTGAAAGACCAGCAAGTGCTCTTATTCGCAACTATTTCTCTAACTCCCAATAGCGTTTATTTTTTCTTTTCAAATTCCTTCCTTCCTTCCTTCCTTCCTTCCTTCCTTCCTTCCTTCCTTCCTTCCTTCCTCCCTCCCTCCCTTTCTTTCTTCCTTCCTTTCTTTAGTCTACATTTTATCCCCCCCCCAACCACCCTCCTACTGCTCCACATCCCATACCTCCTCCTCACCCCACCCCCTGTCTCCACGTGGATGTCCCAACCCCACCCCACCTGACCTCTAAACTCCCTGGAGCCTCAGTCTCTTGAGGGTTAGGTGCATCATCTCTTAATGAACACAGAACCGGCAATCCTCTGCTGTACTTTTGTTGGTGGCCTCATATCAGCTGGTGTATGATGTCTGTTTGGTGGTCCAGTGTTAGAGAGATCTCAGGGGTCCAGATTAATTAAGAGTGTCAGTCCTCCTACAGGGTTGTCCTTCTCCTCAGCTTCTTTCATTCTTACCTGATTCAACAACAGGGGTCAGCTGCTTCTGTCCATTGGTTTGGTGCAAATATCTGCAAATGACTTTTTCAGCTGCTTGTTTGGTCTTCCAGAGTGCAGTCATGCTAGGTCACTTTTTGTGAGTGCTCTGTAGTCTCAGTAATAGTGTCAGGTCTTGGTACCTCCCCTTGAGTTGGATCCCAATTTTGGGCCTGTCACTGAACCACATTTTCTTCAGGTTCCTCTCTATTTCCAACCCTCTAGTTCTTTCAGACAGGAACAATTATGGGTCAGATATGTGACTGTGGGATGGCAACCCCATCCCTCACTTGATGCCCTGTCTTCCTACTGGAGGTGGGCTCTTTAAGTTCCCTCTCCCTACTACTGGTCATTTCATCTAAGGTCTCTCCCTTTGAGCCCTGAGAGTCTGTTACCTCCCAGGTCCCTGGTGCATTCTGGACAGTCCCTCCAACCTCCTATAGTATATAATTTCATAATATTATCAATAATATTATATATTTATAATATACTATATTATTATATTATATTGTATATAATAATACATATCACATATATAAAATATGTGTTATTATATAGTATATATATAAACTACATAGTATATGTATGTAGAATATAATATAATATATATACATATATATGTAATCACATACATTTATGTATGTTACAAGTAAATTAGTTAAGTATAAAGCAATGACTTTTTATGTCTTTTCAACCATCCACAGTGTCATTTATCCCTCCGTTCTCTTTTTGCATCTCTATTGCCCTCTCTTCTCCTTCCCCAGTTAAAGTATCTCCTTGAGGCACTCTAAATCTCCTTCCATCTTGGTCACTTTTTAACTTTCCTGGTTTCTGTGGTTACATTGGGCTTTATAATCAAGTCTACAGGTTCAGAGATAAGGTACACAAATAAAGAAAATATAAGATGTTTTCCCTTCTGGATCTGGGTTACATCACTTAATATATTATGTTCTAGTTTCATCCATTTACCTGAAAATTGAGTAGTTTTTAATATATCTAATGGTATGCTCATCCTATCTTATTTGTTTATTAAATGGCATATTTATTTTTTGTGGTAACATCCATATGAATAGATCGAATGCATATATCTCTATGCCTTCAACTTCTGACAGTCAAACAAGAGAATTGGCAATAGATACATTACCTTGGGGGGGGGGGGAATCATCTCTTGGACTTCCCTGATAAACAGGAAATAGTGGTTTTGGTGTTCTTAATCTTCTTATTTGGTTATTTGCTTTCGTGTCTGGTACTTTGAATAAGTTTTAGATATTCCAAACAGTGTTTATAAAAATTGTGAAGATAACTGAGCCACTGAAATATTC
Organism: Mus musculus; assembly: GCF_000001635.26. Lineage (NCBI taxonomy): Eukaryota > Metazoa > Chordata > Mammalia > Rodentia > Muridae > Mus > Mus musculus. The sequence continues at coordinate 116,704,521 of NC_000080.6, read as the reverse complement.
AGAAGTTCTAAAGTTACCCAAATCTATCATCTTGTAATCTCTAATACAGTTTCTGTCCCAGTGATAACCTCACCAGTGTGTTTCCCTGACGTCAGTCACCTGGCAGTTTATAAAATAAAGCACAAAGGAAGGAGAACAAGTGGGGAGAGGAGAGGCATGCCTGTTTATTACTTTCCATGTTCCCCCTAGTTTAATATTGTTCTCTTATCTCACATCTATAATACTCCACAAGGCACTCACCTTCTGGACTGTTCTCCTTAGACATTTGTGTAACATTCCTTCGCTCATCCTTCAGAACCCACTTTGGTAGCAGCCTTCAGACCACTCCCTACCCCATTAGCTTTTATTTGTCACTCCTGTCTCTGTTTAAATCGTCCTTCAGCATTCATTGTTGGATTATGCTAGCATGCTTCTGATCAGTTTGGACTGAATTTAACTTTTATGGAATTGTAAGAGAGATGGCGTTCATTTATGATGCTGTGATGGAAAGTTTAAAAGTAATACAATAACTGAAGAGAAATCTTTCCTCTCCTATTAGCCTTAAAAATTCCTGAAACTATGTATTGGTAATATTCAATTTATCTTGAAAATATTTCAACTATGATTCTTAATAATTGTTGTCGGAGGATTCAGCTTATTGTGGACGGTCAGCCCTGGGTTGGTGGTTCTACCTGCTATAAGAACTCAGGCTAAGTAACCATAAGGAGCAAGTTAGTGATCATCACTCCTCCATGGCCTCTCAGACAGCTCCTACCTCCAGGTTCCCACCTTATATGGCAAGCTCTAAGCTAAAGCAAACCCTTCTCTTACTTACTAAGTTGCTTTTGGTCATGGCATTTTATCACAGCAATACAAAGCTTACTATAGTACCAATAAATTGAATAAATTATGGGGCTTAGCTCATGTAGTGACTTGAATATTTTTGTTCACTACAGACTCATGTGCTTGAATGTTTGGCCAACAGAGAGTGACACTAATAGGAGGTGTGGCCTTGTTGGAGGAAACGGGTGAGGGTCAACTTTGAAGGCTCCTAGTGTTGTTTTAGTGCAGGTCATCTTTAGGCAATCATGTTGTTAAGAATTATATACTGAGCAGGAGATAATATCATGACAAGATTTTGATTTTGGTGTTGAGGCTCATACATTCTTTCTGCCTCCTCTTTCTAGATGTTCCCTTAACTTTAAGCATAGGGTCAAATTTAGTGACTCTGTTAATCAGGTAAAAGCCAGCTTTGGTTTACAAGTTATAAACATACCCGTAGAAATTTAAAAGTGTGTTTTAAATACACATTTGGGGAATTTTGTTATAAATCTACTTTGTTATCATCCAGATTACATGGTTAGTGTAAGTTCAGTTTTTGTTGAAAGTTTACATCATATATATATATATATACATCATATATATATATATACCGAAGCTGTATTTTACCTGATTAACAGAGTCTCTGTCTCTGTATGTCTCTCTCTCTCCCCCTCCTCTCTCTCTCTCTCTCTCTCTCTCTCTCCCTCTCTCTCTCTCTCTCTCTCTCTCTCTCTCTCTCTCACACACACACACACACACACACACACACACACACACACACACACAAACACAAATGTAGAATTGGGGGCATCCTCTTGGAGACTGGGAAAGAGGAATGGGTTGAGGAACTGTCAGAGGGCAGACCAGGAGGGGGATAATGACTGAAGTGTAAAAAAAGCTTAAAGAATTAAAAAAAAAATAGAGCTGTGACTACTTTTTGGAGATAAAGCTTCTGCTTTCTTTTGAATATTTTTTAATATTTTTCAACATTTTTGTCATTTCATTAATATGTTTTAAAAGATTAGAACAATATTTTATACAGCATTTCAGTTGCTAACAAAAACAGGGCCAGGCAGATTATCTATGTCAACATTAGTAGCTTGAGCAATTGTGATATTGTGTGGGAATCTGGGGACATTGTTCATGTCTCAGTTATTCACACAGTATTGATGTGACTGACATGACTAATGCGTAATTTGTGTAGAGCATGATCGGAGAAGGAGAGTCTGTTTTCTGTGTTTCTGTGACAATTTTCTTTCTAATATTCCAGTGGTTCTTATATCATTGCCATGGGCAATGGCTCCTCCTGAAATGTGATTTCACAAGGCAATTTTCTGTATTTGTCTTTTGTGATTCACTAACAGCTTGTTTGATTTTCATAACAGAAAATAATTCTCTCCATATGCCAAAAGACAACTCATTTAAATAAGCCTGGTTCATGGTTTATCAACTTGATTACATCAGTTCTTTGAAAATAAAGGAGTTTATACTATGGTTTTAGAATAAATTGCTTTCTCTAGTGTCATATATATTTTACGAGAAAACAAACATGTAATTTGTAAAGCTATGCCATCCTACTAATAGAACAAGGAGGGCTTTATCCTTCCATTTCATCAAAAGTCAAATGCATAGCAAATCAATGTCAATGATGAAAGTGTTTCTTGTGCATTGTAAAGATCAAAGTAATCAAAATGGCTGTGCCTAGCCAAGGCCATTGCCATGGTCATGGGACTGAAGCAAGGTCATAATGCAAAAGAAAAAGTAAATCTTGAGTTTTTCAGTTTAAGTCAGCCATGCTTTAGCTTCAAGGGGTATAAAAATCATGACATATATGTTAATGTATACGCTTTTGTTTATGTATGCTATAGTCTATAGCTCCTAATAACCTTTTAGAACCTATGGCAACTAAAGAAAGTATCCTATTTTTTCCTTCCAAAATTTAGACATATACAGATCATGTATCTAGCACATATAATTTGTTATGTGTCTATCACATATAATTTGTTACAAATATAAATAAAACCTTACATTCTAGTTGTATAACATACATGTTAAATATTTCAAAAAACAAATGAGTTTCAACAGTGTTGAGTGAGAAAAGAACTTGAAGGAATTCTCACAGGGGCTCTTTGCTATGGTTTTCCTGGTTCTAAAAACCAGCATCAAAGCAAGGAGAAACCAAACATTTTAAAAATAATTCACTCTGGTCCACTCGTTAGAGTCTATGAGTGCTTTGTGTTCTATAGCAAAAGTCACAAGCAACCTGCTCAAATTTGGGGGAGCCTTTAATTGTTTTATCTTATCCATTTTAGGGAAGCATAAAGTTTGTTTCAACCAGGCTACAATGCCCCTTACACACTCTCTTCCTAAGCATCTGGTACCCACCATGAATATCTAGTTTTCAGTCACACGATTAGCTTTTGGTAGATAAAAATCATGCTTGGAGAATGTATGATAGGGAGAATGTTTGGCATTAGAAGATTTTTTGTTTTCAATACAAAGAAATGAAGAAGTTATGATTATATATTGTTGAAATACTAGAACAGCAATATCTATTTTTCTTTAACAAGGGGTTGTTTTGAGGATTGTAGTTAAAAATATGTGGAGAAAAAAAGTAGACTCTTATTGCTTGTGTGAAAAGTGAGTCCAGATCACATTAACCATGTTCCCAGATTTTGCCTTCCCTGTCTTGTGTACTTGATACATACTTTCTTATTTTTCTGAATGGGTAATGCAATGGTCATGCGTAAATGTAAGGTGTAGTCCTCACTCTTGGGTATATTGTGTTACTGCTGAGGAAGAAAATGTATCTAGTTCTTAGCTTTGGGAGTACTCTTGTATAAACGTGCCCAGGCCGCTACTTTGTATTCATTTTTCCTTGGAGGAATTATGACAGACTGTACCGACCATATATCATTATGCCTTTCATTCCCTGTCACTGTGTTTGATTAACCCTCATCATTTCTACAAACCTTATTCTGTCAAGGATATTAGCTCATTCTTATCTTTAGAAATGTTGGGAGAGTAACAAGCAAATGCTACATTTTCGTTTTATTCTCGTCTTTGTTCCTGAGACATGTTCCTTCAGTTAAGAAATAGATTCCTCAACAGGTAATGAATTGCCTATTCATCAAGATTAAAAATAATAATGTATTGTTTCAGGCAGGGTGCTATTCTAAAAGATATAGGCCTAGAAAAGCTGGCCAGTAGATAGCAATCTTCTGAATTTTTTTTCTCAGCGTAAATTCTCACAGCATTTGCCTGTGTGACATTTGAAATTCTGGTGGTCTACATGAAGCTGCAACATTAACATTCCGTTTGATTCAAAGAGCTCAAAAAAGCATTGCCTATTTGTTCCACTGAGACAGTCTCTAATCCCAACTGGTTTGGAGAAACTAAAAATACCACTAATGTAGCCAGGGTATAGAAGGTAACTGTTGCTTGAAAAAAAAACTGCTTGAAGAAAACCAAAGCCTTTCCTTCTGTGCTGAGGTGAAATCCGGCATCACAGGAAGGACTTGGAGGTCTAGGTAAGGGATGGCGATGGGAGCTAGGATTGTGGGAAGATGGGAAACACAACAGGGGTCTCTTATCTTTTTCCTTTCTAATTCTTGTTCTTTCTAAGAGTCAGCCATATAGAAGCCTTTGACTTCCATGGATTCCTCTGAGACTTTCCTGTATCTTACTTTCATATATTTAAGTAATTTAAGGTAGAATGATTAAATTATATTTCCTGAAATCAGAAAATTCCCTTGAGATAAATTGTTACCTATATATACCATATCCATCCTTTCTTTTTCTTTCCTTTACCAGTCCTATAGAACCAACTAGAAGAGTATGTGCAATTAAGACGGTTTCTAGACTCCTTTGCAGTGATGTGTAGTCACCATGAAAGTAATACGCTGATAAACAAAGGTTTGGATACTTGCTAGGCAGGATGCTTGCAAATCTGCTAAGAGAGGTGAATAGTATTTGAATCTCAGGAACCCACTGGGGATATAAAATATACTGAGACTCCAGGACTTGTACTGAGGAGGCTGGAGTAGAAAGTAAGGACTTGTTCGGTGCCACACAATACAATCTGATATTAAGGCTCCCAGGTACTCAAGTTTGTATTATCACATGAAAGCAGCCTTAGACAGTCTTTATTGTACTGACCTCTAAATGCCATTTTTCTTTGAGATATACATGTAGGAATTTACGTGCATTTGAAGAGCTTGATATGTTGACTAAGGCCAGAGTTAATGGAAAAAAGTAATGGTGTCTAACTGAACTGAATGGTGGGTGAAGAGATCGCTTTGAGCTAAGACCATGTGGAAAGATTTAATGGAGAGATATGAGACAGCAGTGTGTGTTGTGATCATAAAAATAGAAAGAGCTATTAAGATATGTTCTGGCAGAGTGTGGGGAAGGGGGGTGCCCTGGCGGGCCCATGCTGAGTCATCCCTTCCCACTGAGAAACTACACACACACACACACACACACACACACACACACACACACACACACACACACACCGGTACAGTATAGAATAGAGTTTATTTAGGGCATGGGGAGGGGAATTGAGAGGGTAGCAGAGGCAGAGAATAGAGGTCAGCCATGGCCATGTGGAGAGAGGGAGGAAGGGAATTGGGAGCAAGGGGAGATGTAAGAGAGAGGGAAGAACACGAGAGAGAGGGAGAGAGAGAGGGAGAGAGAGAGAGAGAGAGAGAGAGAGAGAAAGAGAGAGAGAGAGAGAGAGCGCTAGCGAACACAGGGGCCAAGCAACCCCTTTTATAGTGGGCCAAGCCTACCTGGCTATTGCCAGGAACTGTGGGAGTAGAGTTTAGACAGAATACAAACAGTGTGAGCTCAGCTAGAATGAGGAATTCAAGTTTAAAAGATGAGAAATAGAACCGGAATAATATTGTGGGTTTTTATTGCAAAGGACACGGGAAGAAATGTTTTTCTTTTTTTTTCTTTTTGTAACTCAGGTTCTTAGTTTCTCTGCTTTGACCCCGCATCCTTATCCTCCTCAGCCCTCCCCTTCAGCTTTCCTTCAGTCTTTGTTCCTTTCTTTCCCCAGCCCCTCCTTCTGCTGCTCTCTTTCCTAATTACTCGTTAACCTGGCATAAACATTAGGCAGGATGCTCTAATGTGATCATTAGTGAACGGTCTGCTTGGATGCTGTAGAATTACACAAAGTGGTTTGAAAGGCATTTTCCCCCTATCCGTCTTTAACTATATGCACAATATTACAAGATAATATTTGTAATCTCAGGAGACTTCTGAGTTCAAAGAGACGTTGCAGATGAAGGCAAAAATGAGATAATTCAGAAGTTTCTCCTTTAACCTTTGTGTATCTTGCTTCATAGAGACTGAAGTCTAAAAATCTCTCCTTCAAAAGTGTACACTTGTTCATAGTTGTCTATTTGTATTCAAATGCCTTTTGCCTCTTGTGTTTCCTGTGTCTTCATGATTGCCTTTTTTGTGCTAAATGCAATTTTTTTCTAATATATCATTTTAATTCCATTGACATTTCCTTTACAACATTTTTGGACTTATTTCCTAGTGATTCGCAGGGGGAGTATAATTAATATCTTATTTATAACAATCTACTTAGAATTAATAGCGACTTCATTTCATGGTATACAAAACCTTTTTCTTAAGTAGCTGCTTTTTCTTCCTTTCTTTGAGCTGTCACTGTCACATAAACGGCATCTTTAGACATTGTATGCCAATCAACACTGATTTATAATTATCGCTTTAGTTATTTGTCTTTTAATACAGAAATGAGAACCAGTAACAAAGATCTCATTTGTCGTTTCTTTTGCGCTCAGCTGTACAGAGAGTGCACCATTATTCTTTCTGTGATGAAGATTCAGATAAGTGTTTACATTTGGTAATGACAGCCTGAAAGATTCCTTTAATATCATTGCAGCCCATAGCTCTAGTGATGAGCACGTTTAGTTTATCTGACTAATTTTTCCATGTTTCTCATCTCTGAAAGATGAGTTTTAATGGATTCAGAACTATTATTTGACAAGTTTCTTTGTCAGCACTTTGAGTATGGTAGACTCTTTTGTATGCACATTTTAAAATTTTAATTACTTTTCATTAACTAAGACCCAGACACACTGTACTGGCTAGTTTTGTGTCAACTTGACACAGGCTGGAGTTATCACAGAGAAAGGAGCTTCACTTGAGGAAATGCCTTCATGAGATCTAGTAGAAAGGCATTTTCTCAATTAGTGATCAAGGGGGAAAGGCCCCTTGTGGGTAGGGGCCATCTCTGGGCTAGTAGTCTTGGTTCTATAAGAAAGCAGGCTGAACGTACGGCATTTTAGGTTAAAAAAAAAAAAAAAACATACTGGGATGCCCTTGTGTTTGGGCATAGATGATAAGAATTTTAATCTGATCTTGGTGTATTTTTTCTTTGATGAGTATATAGTGTCCTTCATGATCTCTTTTGATTAATTGGATTTAAAATCTATTTGTTAGATATTAAAATGGCTATATCAATTTGTTTAAAAAAAAAAAAGAAAGCAGGCTGAGCAAGCCAGGGGAAGCAAGCCTGTAAAGAACATCCCTCCATGGCCTCTGCATCAGCTCCTGCTTTCTGACCTGCTTGAGTTCCAGTCCTGACTTCCTTGGTGATGAACAGCAATATGGAAATGGAAGATGGATAAACCCTTTCCTCCCCAACTTGCTTCTTGGTCATGATGTTTGCACAGGAATAGAAACCCTAAGACACATTTAAATGGAAAATTTAAGAAATAATTTAAAATTTCTGTTTTTCTTTTAGTTTTTTAGTAATGGGGATTGAGCTCAAGCATGATAGGCAGGTACTCATGTGCACACACATATGTTTTATCTATCTATCTATCTATCTATCTATCTATCTATCTATCTATCTATCTATCTATCATCTATCTATCTATCTATCTATCTATCATCTATCTATCTATTATCTATCTATCTATCTATCTATCTACCTACCTACCTATCTACCTATCCATCTATCTATCCATCTATCTATCTATCTATCATCTATCTATCTATCTATCTATCTACCCACTCTATCTATCTATCTATCTATCTATCTATCTATCTATCTATCTATCTATCTACCCACTCTATCTATCTATCTATCTATCTATCTATCTATCTATCTATCTATCTATCTATCCACTCTATCTATCTATCTATCTATCTATCTACCCACTCTATCTATCTATCTATCTATCTATCTATCTATCTATCTATCTATCTATCATCTATCTACCTACCTATGTACCTATCTATCTATCTATCTATCTATCTATCTATCTATCTATCTAATCTATCTATCTATCTTCCCACTCTATCTATCTTCCCACTCTATCTATCTATCTATCTATCTATCTATCTATCTATCTATCCATCTATCTATCTACCTATCTATCTATCCATCTATCTATCCATCTATCTATCATCTATCTATCATCTATCTATCTATCATCTATCTATCTATCTATCTATCTATCTATCTATCTATCTATCTATCTATCTATCATCTATCTATCTATCATCAATTTATCATCTATCTATCTATCTATCTATCTATCTATCTATCTATCATCTATCTACTATCTATCTACCATCTATCTATCTCTCATTCATCATTATTTTTACTTGGAGGCAAGAGCTCACTAAGTTGCCCAGCTGTCTTTGAGTTTGTGTGGTCTTCTGGCTTCTGTCTCCCATATGCAGGTGGTGAAACTGATCAATTCAAACTCATAGATACTGATGAGTTGCAAGATGAAGTCTCAGATTGTTCTGCTGTGTGGCCCTGAACAGAACACATCCCAGTGTGTTCACAGTACAGATCCTGATTCACTGTTGTATGTCAGTTCAGTTTACAACCTTTTGGGTATCAAATCAGTGGTCATAGCATCACCGCGCTTGGGTATTGTCTCACTTAAACATGGCTGAAAAAGTAAGACCAGTAATGCTGGCAAGTAGACGATGCCTGAGGTAATTCATAAAAAACTTCCTGTAAGTAAAATGTAAAAACACAGTAAAGCAGTGAGGGACAGAGAGAAATAGCAGGGAGGGGAGGAATACACTTTAAAAAAAAAACCAACATATTTTTAAGGAAGAGTGCTATCATAATTGTCCTGTATCATTATGGTTGTTGTTGATTCTTAGTTGCTTGAATTAGAGGCAGAATTTTACCATGGTCATCTATTCATGGGAAAAAATGTAGTAGGCAAAGGATTCAATGAGGCTTATGGTTTACTGCCCCACTGATTTGCCGCCCCACTGACACCTGAATTCTAGTTAATATTTCTCATTCCCTTTGCTTTTTAAACTGCATCTTAAGTGGTGCTTTAAATTTGTAATTGATCAACTTTCTATTGAGATTGTCTATCTATATTTTCCACCTACATAACTATACTTTTAATCTTCTGAATTTTAGTAGTTGTTTCAGTAATTTCTCTCTGTGTCAATATACTCTATGTAGTTAAATATCACCTCCGACTCTCATTTCATTCTTTAAATATGGTTTCCAATAGCCTTTGAGCATATTAATCAGCTGACTTTAAGTCTTTAATCCAGTAAATCTGATATCTAGCCTTCTTGGGACGGTTTATCTGGATTCACATTTTTCTGCCTATATGTTATATATGCTTTGTCACAATAAAAATAGATATTTGTCTTAGAATTTCTATTGTTGTAATGAAACAGCTTGGCCAAAGAAGCAAACTTGGGAGGAAAGTCATAATTTGGACACATACATATTACTGTTCATTATCTTAGGAAATAAGGACAGGAATTCAAAGAGAGCTGGAACCTGGACACCAGAGCTGGTACATAACATCATGGAGGGGTGATGCTTAGTGGATGCTCCTCATGGCTTGCTGACCCTGCTTTCTCATAGAACCCAGGTCCATAGTCCACGTATTACACTGCCAACAATGGGCTGGGACCTTCTCCACTGGTCAGTGATTAAGAGAACTCAAATGATATGTACTCACTGATAAGTGGATATTAGCCCAGAAACTTAGAATACCCAAGATATAAGTTACAATTTGCAAAACACATGAAACTGAAGAAGAACGAAGACCAAAGTGTGGACACTTTGCCCCTGCTTAGAATTGGAAACAAAACACCTATGGAAGGAGTTACAGAGACAAAGAATGGAGCTGAGACAAAAGGATGGACCATCTAGAGACTGCCATATCCAGGGATCCATTCCATAATCAGCCACCAAACGCTGACACCATTGCATACACTAGCAAGCTTTTGCTGAAAGGACCCAGATATAGCTGTCTCTTGTGAGACAATGCCGGGGCCTAGCAAACACAGAAGTGGATGCTCAGAGTCAGCTATTGGATGGATCACAGGGCCCCCAATGGAGGAGCTAGAGAAAGCACCCAAGTAACTAAAGGGAACTGCAACACTATAGGTGGAACAACAATATGAACTAACCAGTACCCCGGAGCTCTTGACTCTAGCTGCATATGTATCAAAAGATGGCCTAGTCGGCCATCACTGGGAAGAAAGGCCCATTGGTCTTGCAAACTTTATATGCCCCAGTACAGGGGAACGCCAGGGCCAAAAAGTGGGAGTGGGGGGGGGTGGGGGGGAGGGTATGGGGGACTTTTGGGATAGCATTGGAAATGTAAATGAGGAAAATACCTAAAAAAAGAAAAAAAAAGAAAGTCCCTTACATCTGCATCTTACGGAGGTATTTTCTTAATTGTGGTTTCCTCCTTTCATATAACTGTAGTTCACATATCAAGTTAATATAAGACTAATCAGCACAATACTTTAAGTTATATAATGGTGCAATTCATGAAAACACATTCCTATCCTTGCCCCAGAATGTGAAATTTTTGATTCTCATTATATTTTTCTTTTATAGTTGTTGATGATGATGTTTGTTTGGTGTGTTTGGTTAGTCTTTTAGTAAAATACTATAAAGTAACAAAATGATATATTGGTCTTTGGTCTGCATGGCTGCTAAAATCTTTAGGTAGTTAAGTTATCGATTGCATATTGACTGGATACAATGTTTCTGAAGTTTCCAGGACTGATATGTCTCCAAGCCAAGCTGAGGAGAATCTATATTCATGTTGGTGCTGGCCTTCAAAACCCAGTAACACTTGCTTTCTTCACATTAGCCCTCAACTTGATAAGGACCAGCAAGGCTAGACCCATATAAGATAGATTAGGACTGTCTTATATCCTTCTAGAATGTAGGTAGACTTACAGAAATAACCTACTATGCTCCCAGAAATACTCTGTAGCTCTTGTTCTATAGATTTCCCTTGCAAGAACCTAGTTTTCTCCTGTTTGTTCTCATTTTGATCTTCATTTCTAACATGCATGGTGTCAAAAGTGTTGCTGTTGTCACTGTCTTCATGTCCCTCCTCTTCCTTGGGCATCGCTTCTTCTTAACAAAGTGCAACACAGAATGGATTTTTTTTTTTTGGCTCGAGCCAAAGGATAGAAAGTTACAGGTATTGCTCCTCATGGGCCAAGTTTCTAGAACTGCTTCTGTCAAGGAGACACAAGTCCACTCTGTTCCTTCCACAAACTGCCAGTCCCGAGGCTTCCACTGTGATGTGGGCCTTGGTTTCCAAGGTTTCCATGGAGCTGGAAATCTGAGGGTGGGAAGAAGGACAACTTATGCACTCAAGTCCACAGCAATTTCCTGGATTCAGACTCTTGCTCTGAATATACGTTCAATGAATTAATTTGGCTAATTACCAGCACTCTGAAAGTGTTGATTCTGTTAACTCTGGATAATCTGCTCATTGCTTTTAGGGTGAAAATATTTATCACTGTTCTTAATCAACATCCATTTCCTAACTCTCTACCATTTTGTAAGTTTTACCAAGTGTTGCCTTAGACTTTTTACTGATGTTAGGACAAAAGCTGAGTTAAAGGTCCAAGGGCAAGTCCATCATGGCACGACAGGAGGCTCTGGAAATAGCTTGTCACACAACTTCCAAAATCACAAAAAAAGAAAATGTTGTAACATAAACTCCATTCAGTCCCCTTCTCCAATTTTATAGTCCAGGATCACAGCCACACGTTACTTCCACTCACAATAGCTGGCTCTTCCTATCCCTTCAATTAATGTAATTATATTCATCTCCTAATAGGCCCACAACCAGGTGATTCAACAGCCTATGTGGTTGACAACATTAATGACTAACATCATTATTTTATTATTGACTCTTGATTTTCATGTTCCTAATAGAGCAATAGAAACAACGAAAGATTCACTCTTGCCTTTTGCTGAACCATTTATAATAGTTAAGAACTTAGAACAGGTTTCCATTCCATCAACAGAACTATGGAGAAAGAAAATGTGTTGCATTGATAAAATTGCAATTTTCAGCAACAAAGAACAATGAAAACCATGATGTTTACCATAAAATAAGTAGAAATTGATATAATTCTGCTATGTGAAACGAACCAGACTCAGAATACAATGCTCCATACTTTTTAAAAACCAAATGTGAAATTTAAATTTATGTGTGTGTGTGTGTGTGTGTGTGTGTGTGTGTGTGTGTGTGTGTGTGTTATAAAAGTAAATAAGAAACCAGGTAAGGAAGAGAGTTGAAATGTAGAGAAAGACACACACACACACACACACACACACACACACACACACACACACACAGGGGTGGGGAATGACATATGACTTGACTTGAAATCAGAAGGTAGGAATATTTGGAAAAGAGAAGGACAAATAAAATCAGAAAAAAGTAGATAGAAAAGAATATATTTGATGGGGGATGTAAAAAGCATATAATGACATACACTAATAAAAATGCAATAATGAGATCTGTCATTTCATATGCTAATTTAAGGTCATCAGAAGCACCTTAAATTATTGTTTTAAGTTAACGTCCCCATCTGCTCCATAAATTGTTGGAAAATATGTAGTTATTGCTAATTAACACAAATATGACACAAGGTGTACACTTTCCTTTGGAGCTGGATGTAATTTAGTTTAATTTTTAAAGTAGAGTAGAAGTAGCAAGGCTATTGACTTAGTTCCTTTTCTGTTGCTGTAAAAAATGCCAAGCAAAAGCAGTTTAAGAGGGATAGGGTTTATTCTGGTTTACAGTTTCAAAAGGGTCTATAGTCTGCCATAATGGAGAAGGCATGCTGAGGGACCTTGAACCCAGCCAGTCAGTCCAGTCACTTTGTATCAGCACGCACAGAACCTTACTTGAAAAAGAAACTGGAGCCAGGCTCTATGTCCTCAAATCCTACCCCAGTGACATACTTTTGCTAGCAAGGCTCCACCCCCTACAGGTCCACAGTCTTCCCAAACAGTGGCACCAGGAAAGAACAAAGTACTCAAGCAGATGGAATTGTGGGAAGCACTGCACATTCCAACAACAACAGAGAGATTTAAAACCCACTCCTCTTTTAAGGAATCCCATCTTAAACTTGACCTTTCCTTTCGCTATTTCTCTTAGCTTAATGTTCTGTACTTCTAAAAACACCCACAAAAGCACTCATGTCTGCTTAAACGGCTTCACCTTGGCTACTGTTTAATTTAAAAGACATTTAGGTGTCTAAGATCCATGTACAGCATTTAATTGTGTACAAGAGCAGCTACACGTAAAGATTTCTGGATGTGGGTATAGCTAAGGAGAAATGAGTGAAAGTACTGATTTTTTTCTTCCATTCCTCCAGGCTTTACCTTAAATAACTTGATATAAGCCCTTCCGAAATGTGATCTGCATGAAACTAAAAAGCAAAACAAAACATAAAACAAGAACAGCAAAAACATTCTAGTGGATCAGTTTTGTTTCCTAGAATGAGAGTGCTGTGTGAAAAGAAAAAATACCGATCTCCAAATAATATATACTATATACATTGTTTTTCTAATTTATGGCTAAAGTCTGCAACAGGCACTCAATAAAATTGTCAGTGTGGTTATTTCTCAATAAACCCAAGTCTTTAAATCATTGATCTGAAGAGTGACTCACTGAAATACTATGTCATTCAATATGGCCATGTGCCTACAACATGTCCTGAGGGCACATGCATGAATCTCCACCATTTAAGCCGTGATAGCTTCAAATGACCAAATCTGGGGCTGGGTTCCTATGTAAAAAGGAAACACCTATTATGACAAAGTGAACTTTAATCTAAACCATCTGAATGCACTGGCTTCATTTAATACTACCACTTCACAAGAGAGTCTCTGGGTCTAAAATGAGGACAAGAATTGCATAGCAATAATTCTGGGCTTGATACATGAATGGTGCCAAAATGAATCATCTCAAGCAGAGATGAGACCTCCAATTAACAGAAGAATAATCTCATGTCTATTCCTGGAGCAGAAATTAACTGCATGGCTTCTCAGTGGGCATGTCACGAGACTGCCATGCTTAAGGGTTTTAAAGAGGGATGATCAGATAAAGGCCTCTACTAGATATTAAATAACTATTTAAATAGGAGTATTAAGGGGTGTGTGTGTGTGTGTGTGTGTGTGTGTGTGTGTGTGTGTGTGTGTGTGGTAAAATCTTGAATGGCCTCTACAGAACATTAGTTGAAGGAGAAATTGGATTCTAAAGTTATGATAATATTTTAAATAGTATACAAGAACTCCAGCTAAATATATTTACAAAATTTAAGTGGAGCAGAAATTGAGGACATAATAGTTCAGAGATGAGTAAATATGGGAAAGAAATGTCTTATCTAAAGCCAATATATCACCCATACCGAATTTTATGGATTTTGCTCTTTGAATAAAGATTTGAAAAGTGATGTTATTTAAGGTTTGGAAAACACTATTATTATTCCCAAAAGTTGGCAAGAAGAAAAACAAAACAAAACAAAAACCCAAAATGACCCCCCCCCAAAGAAAACCCCACAAGATCCAGAAAACAACAACACATGATTTTGTCAGCTCGAGTCCGCTGTCTTCATGGAGAACAATTGACTTGTCTTATCAAACTGTTGGATATCTGTGACAGTGAAAACCCCCCTGTACATATGCCTCATCTTTTCTACAGTTTACCACAGTTGCTTTTCCCCTAAGGTAACCTTTTGTTTGTTTTGTCAGTTAAACCAGGGTTGTTGAGAGGCAGCGTAGTGCCTGGCTGAAAATCTGTTTCTAGATCTCCCCATCAACCAGTTCCCCTTAAACAGGATTGCTGGCTTATATTTTCCAAAATCTACTGTAATAAGGGTTTTTAAAGGCTTTAACATCCCTTTTAGCCCACCACCCACCAGAGGTAATGGAAAGGAAAGGTTAATATGGCAAAGGGGGATGAGAACATGTTTAGAAGTAGTTCTTAGGGGGTCATTCCAGTGTTTCTTGTCAGGGTAACAGCAGCTCAGTTTGAATGAACCAGCAGTGGTAGCTTGATCCACTTGCAAACACCGTTCACAAACCAGCAATGGCAGAACACTCTGCAACTCTCTGCCAGTTGGCCCAAGTAGGTGGAAGAGGCAAGAAGCTGCCAGAATATCACAAGTTCTTTAGTGAGTTTCTGTCTATGAAGTCACAAAGTGTAATGATACGTGAAGAACAAAGACCAGCATCAGCAAAGCCCAAGGAAGACCAGCAAAGGATGGCAAGGAGAACCAATGCCACAGCAGTGTCTACTCTCTGTTGGGTTATACTTATACCCTTTCCAAACATCACCTGTCACCTTAAGTGCTCACTCCAGAAAAACATCACAAGCCCTTTTCTGAGGTAGCTTCCAGAAAAACACTACTTATCTGTTCTCCACAAAACAACCTCTTATAAGACAGTTTGCAGAAAAAAAAAAAATCACATGACAAACTGAGCCTCCAAAGAAACCAGAAATTTTCATTTCACGGGATTTTTAAGTTACTGAAAACTGTGGTTATAACTTGTACAGGAAAAAAAAAATCTATGTGCATAAGGGATTCTCTGGTTAATTTAGTTTTTCTTCTTAATATAAAAATAACTCAGTAAAACAAAATGAGTGTTACATAAGGTCAAAGGACAGAGATATTTTACTGGCCATGTTTCCACTATTTTTTTTTGTAACTTGTTACACTTTCTGATAGTGTAAAAAACCATATAATACTCTTTTTTATGGTCAAACTTTCAAAATGATATAGCCAGGAGGTGGTGGTGCACGCCTTTAATCCCAGCACTTGGGAGGCAGAGGCAGGCGGATTTCTGAGTTTGAGGCCAGCCTGGTCTACAAAGTGAGTTCCAGGACAGCCAGGGCTATACAAAGAATCCCTGTCTGGAAAAACAAAACAAAACAAAAAACAAACAAACAAAATGATATGACCTCTGGAAGCCATACTATCAAGTAGAAGCATATATTTACAGAGGTTTTGGGAAAAAAATAGCACCAAAAGGCAATCCTTTTCGTATAATTAGTGACTTTTATTTAGTAGAGAAAAACTTTCTAAAAACATGCTGACTGCTTTCTATGCATGAGAAAAATGTACATTTCTAAACTTCTAAGGAATTTGTTTCACCCAAAATATTCTGAAAGATTTTGACAGTAAATACCGGTTACAGAAAGTTTCAACTTTTAAGGTTGTCTTCTATTTCTATCCAAATCAGCCAACTACATATTTTAAAGTTCATAAATAGAATAGTTTTGAAGTTTAAAAAACATACAATTTTAACTTGACATTATTTTAGACGTTGCTGGAAAATTTGGTCAATCTTTCCAAATATATTAACTTCAATTGTATGAGTATTCAATATAGAGTAGTTCTGTCTGTGTTGGTACACACAAACTGCACACAAACTACACACAAGCTACAAGTTTTTCCTGCACCTTATGATGCCAAGAACGGCTCTCAGTTATCTTCTGATCACTGCTGTAGGTTTTCATTCCTTCCAGAGAATTATATGGATACCACACACTTTAGTTGGATTTATTTACATAATCCGGAGTGACGGGAAGATACCCGACTTGCTTTATATCCTGTGTTTTCTTCCTTCTTTTTCTGAAATATAGTCACCCATTTATATGCATATTCACTTCTTTTTCCTATTCAAGGGAGGCTATTTGTAATGGACTTTTGTTTTTTATCTATCCACACACCGAATGATATGGTGAACCCTGCCCCATCGTGTGGTGCTCTTTATAGTGGCTGTATTATGCCTAGAAAATGGCAGTTCCTAGCCCTGGACCCTATTTTCTAGCTCCTACATTCTTGTCACCCTCTCTTCTACCATATTTCTTCAGCCATAGAGGGGGTGTTTAATTTTTTTAGATTTTGAGGCCCAGTTCGCACTATGTGTTGTGTCTTTGGAAACTGTGTGTCTCTTCATTTGCCTCCATTCTCTGGAAAGAGAAACATTTCTGATTAAAGGATAAAATAGCCTTTTCATTGGGGTGTGAACATAAATATTCAGGTAACATATTTGCATAATTCTTGGTTCTTTCTTTTTATTCTCAGGTAATTATTCTAATTTTCATTATCCCAAGGTAATATTATTACATGTTTTTGCTTGCTTTCTGTTGCTGTGGCACACACTCAGACCATAAACACCAGGGAAATAATGGGTGTATTTTATCCTACAGCCTATCATCCATCATTCTGGGGAAGTCAGGAAAGGACCTGCAGCACACTAGGAACTTGAAACTCAAACCATGGAGAAATGCTGCTTACCAGCTTTCTTCCTGCTTCAGCTCAGCTAACTTTCTCTTAAAATCCTGTACCATTGGCCTAGGGATGACACTATCACCAGTGGGGTAGCTTCTGCTATATCAATCATCATTTAAGAAATGCCCATAGACATGCCCTTAGGATAACCCAATGAAGATTCATGACATCCTCTTCTCAGGTGTGCCATACTGGCCATTAAGATTAACTTTGCCACACTGTATTTTTTTTTTCATTGGATATTTTCTTTATTTACATTTTAAGTGTTATCCGCTTACTTGGTTTCCCTCCCTCCTCGAAACACCCTATCACATCCTCCCTCCCCCTGCTTCCGTGAGGGTATTCCTACACCCATCTGCCCACTCCCACCTCTCCATCCTCAATTCCCTGACATTGGGACATCTATCCAGCCTTCATAGGACCAAGGACCTCTCCTCCCATTGATGCATGACAAAATCATCCTCTGCTACATATACAGCTGGAGCCATGTGTACTCCTTTGTTGGTGGCTTAGTCCCTTGGAGTTCTGGGGGATCTGGTTGGTTGATATTGTTGTTCTTCCTGTGGGGTTTCAAATGCCTTCAACTCCTTCAGTCCTTTCTTTAACTCCTCTATTGGGGACCCCACACTCAGTCCAATGGTTGGCTGCAATATCCACCTCTGTATTTGTAAGGCTCTGGCAAAAACTCTCAGAAGACAGCCATATCAGGCACTTTTCAGCATGTCCCTCCTCCACAATAGTGTCTGTGTTTGATAACTGTATTTGGGATGAATCCCCAGGTGGGACAGTCTCTGGGTGGCCTTTCCTTCAGTCTCTGCTCTACACTTTATCTCTATATTTGATCCTGTGAGTATTTAGTTCTCCTGAGAAGGACCAAAGCACCCACATTTTGGTCTTTCTTCTTTTTTTGGGAGGGCGGGGTGGGAGGAAAGAGTTTATTCGGCTTACACTTCCATACTGCTGTTCATCACCAAAGGAAGTCAGGACTGGAACTCAAGCAGGTCAGAAAGCAGGAGCTGATGTAGAGGCCATGGAGGGATGTTCTTTACTGGCTTGCTTCCCCTGGCTTGCTCAACCTGCTCTCTTATAGAACCAAGATTACCAGCCCAAAGATGGTCCCACCCACAAGGGGCCTTTCCCCCTTGATCACTAATTGAGAAAATGCCTTATTGTTGGATCCCATGGAGGCATTTCTCCAACTGAATAGCCTCACAAGAGACATCTATATCAGGGTCCTTTCAGCAGAATCTTGCTAGTGTATGCAATGGTGTCAGCATTTGGAGGCTGATTATGGGATGGATCCCCGGGTATGGCAATCTCTAGATGGTCCATCTTTTCGTCTCAGCTCCAAACTATGTCTCTTTAACTCCTTCCATGGATGTTTTGTTCCCAATTCTAAGAAGGGGCAAAGTGTCCACAATTTGGTAAGAGGAACACTCCTCCGTTTTTGGTGGGATTGCAAGCTTGTACAATCACTCTGGAAATCAGTCTGGCGGTTCCTCAAAAAATTGGACATAGTACTACTGGAGGATCCCGCAATACTTCTCCTGGGCATATATCAAGAAGATGTTCCAACTGGCAAGAAGGACACATGCTCCACTATGTTCATAGAAGCCTTATTTATAATAGCCAGAAGCTGGAAAGAACCCAGATGCCCCTCAACAGAGGAATGGATACAGAAAATGTGGTACATCTACACAATGGAGTACTACTCAGCTATTAAAAAGAATGAATTTATGAAATTCCTAGGCAAATGGATGGACCTGGAAGGCATCATCCTGAGTGAGGTAACCCAATCACAAAGGAACTCACATGATATGTACTCACTGATAAGTGGATTAATATTAGCCCAGAAACTTAGGATACCCAAGATATAAGATACAATTTGTATTTTTTTAAGGTTTAAGAGATTAGGATTTTAATCATTTTTGTCCCCTTAGCCCAACAGGAGAAAAGCTTTCAGCAACAGAAAGAGAAAATCAACTTTGATAACATTCTGTCACTCCCAAACTCTGGACCCAGATGTTGGGCTCCAGCTCAAATGGAACTAACTCCTCCACCGTTTTGCACATGCCTGTTACTGTTTAGTTCTGTAGATTGTTTAATGAGCACATGGCACTATCTTTCAGTTTTCTTGATTTTCGGACTCAAACCTGGAGGAACAGGAAGCCTGATCTGAAGACATCTCAAAGTGCTGAGGATGGGGAGCAGAGGGCAGCAGCGCAGGGGAGAGCATGCCGCAGCTGTAGGAAGGTTTCTGAAGGAGAGGCATCCAGGGTTATGAGAAGGGTACAGGCTGAACACAGAGACTGAAGACCAGGAAGACAGTTACTGCTGGTTATGGCTTGTAAGACACAGAGAAGCATCAAGTTTATTTTAGGCATACAGGCTGATACATTGGAATGAGTGCATACTTTATGCAGGAAATTGTCAGTTTTGGTTATTAGGGTGTAGTTAGGAAAGGGCCTGAACATGGAAGGGAGAAATATCTGAGATACTAGTGTAATCCTCCAGAAGAGAGAGGGCATGGCTGCATTAGAATAATTCTCAGAGACATAGAGAATGAGATGAGCTTTCAAAGATTATTGGTTGGAATATATTGGATGGATATGTATGTATATATGTATGTATGTATGTGTGTGTGTGTGTGTGTGTGTGTGTGTGTGTGTGTTTGTATGTATGTATGTAATGTGTGTGGTATTAAGTGAAAGAGAATCGTTAGCCAGGGAGATGCAGATATTATTTTTGAGAATCAGCTATATAGTCAGGATCTCATTGCAGTGTTATAAAATCCCAAAATATCATAGCTTGAAATAAATAGATGTTCATTTCTTTGTAATAAATAGCCTAGAATTGGCTCAGGTCTGCGTTGCAGGAAGTAACAGGTAAAGATGCTGTGACTTCATTGCTTCAGCCTTTTCTTCCACTCTTGTTTCCTTCTGTCTCCTCCTTTGCTCAGGAAACACACGGGTGGCCACCAGAGTGCACCCCTTTCTTACAACTCTGATTTGCACACACCACTCATTGACTCTTGTCTGAAACCATGATATACAGCCTAGCTTCCCTCAGAGTGCAGTTCAGGGAGTGGGGCTTGGTGTCCTTGCTGCTCGGACCCGACAACTAAGAACACCTACTTCAACATGACAAGACTGCCAGGCCTGAGAACCACAAGGCGTGTGTCAACATGACCTATTTACTTTCTCCAGAGCAGAAGAGCTAAAACTATAAATCAATCATTAGCTTCAGCACTTGTACCAGTAACTTGTAAGCCAATTTGTCTGTAACAATGGTATTTTACTCACCTTTGCAAAAAGGTTGCCTAGCAAACACAAGTTTACTTCTTAGATGTTTGTCATTCTTGCATGGCTGTGTCTTGAACTTCACCCAAACCCAGTGAGTTGTTATCACTGGAGGCCTGTTAATACCAGCTGGGGCCATAACCCAACCGTCAGAACTGCATTACTTATTAAACAGCACCTTCTTATAAACTGAAGTTTGTGCAGAGTATGATCTTCTCCTTACAACACACAGAGAGAAACTAAAGCTTGCTTTTGTCTTGTTAGTGGGCTAGCCTCTTCTTAGTCGTCTTACAGGGTTCCACTGAGGTCCTCTCAAGGACACTGCCAAAGACCCTGACTTATGAACATAGAGGCTGTTGGCCCTCCCTTGAGAGGACAGGTGGAACAAAATATGGGTAGTCTCAGCTCCATTTATCTTTCATTGACCCACAAGGTCAGCTCATATATCTCCCTAAGTAATTGACTCTGTTTTAGAAATATTTTGATAGCTGATAAGGTTTATAAAACGTCAGCTTTGCCTTGTGATTCATAAAACCGTGGTTGTGTTTCTTTCTACCAATTCCTGTCTCTCCATGGTTTGAATTTATGAATGGATTTAGGTCAGTGGTGGATGAGGTCTGATAATTTGACGAGAGAAAGGCTATTGCAGTTATTTTTGTCATCGGTTTTTTTTTATTATTGGGGGGATCCAAGGACACTATTGTCAGGCTTTGCTAACTACTTGGCTTGATATCATGTCTGTGAGGCCGGCAGTGATGACACGTCCACCATCCTTGAGGGTAAGTCTCTGCTGGATCCTGGAGATAGAGCATTCAGGACTTCTGGACATGGACATGTTCTCCACATGTCTGGGCCTCATCGAGGCCTCGCCTTTACTCTACTGACTCCATGCATTCAGGCTGTGCCTGTAAGCCATCTGACTTCCTAAATGGCACAGTTCTTGACAAGGGCATTTAGAATTTCAGTTTATTTTTGATAAGAAGAGTTTTTGAGGTCAATTGTTGTAGTTTGAGGTATTCCGCAATATTTTGGGGTCCAGTATTCTGAATTCTTGGTCCACATTTGGTGACACTGTGCGTCCATTTAAGGTGCTGTCTTGCTGGGAGAAGTATACTGCTGGCAGGCTTTGAGGTTTCAAAAGCCAACTGCTGATTCCATCAGCTCTTTCTGATTATGCTTGTGGCTCAAGGTATAATGTCCTCAGCTGCTCCATCCGTCTGCCACCTCCTACCTCTGTTCTGCCATCATGCTGCTAGCAACTAGAATCATAAGCCAAATAAACTTTTTCCCCCTATAAATTGCCTTTGTCACAAGAGTAGAAATATATGTAAGAAAAGGATTATACTTTTGTTTTATTTTTTTATTTTTGTGTTTTGTTTTTGTTTTTTTATTGTTCAAGAAAGGGTTTCTCTGTGTAGCCCTGGCTGTCCTGGAACTCACTCTGTAGACCAGACTGGCCTCGAAGTCAGAAATGTGCCTGCCTCTGCCTCCCGAGTGCTGGGATTAAAGGCGTGCGCCACCACTATCTGGCAGGATTATAGTTTTATTGCAGCAAAAATTGACAATTTGGTGTACATATTACATTTAAACAAAAAATTACAGAAATGTCAAACATATTTCTTAAAAGATTTTTATAAGGGTGGTAAAATGCCCTAGTACATAGGGGCCCCAGCACATGGGGGCCCCAGCACATGGGCCTGATGTCCTGAGTTTGATCCCTTGTCTCACAAAGTGGGAGGAGACTTGACTCCTCTGTTATGCTGACCTCCAGGAGCCTGCTGTAAACAGAGAGATGTACTCATGTACACATTCACACACGCATGCACTCACACACACTCATGCGTTCACGAGAATTTCTTCTTGAGAATTTCTTTTAAGGTGGTCACTAATATTATTTTCTTCAGAAAGATGAACACTACTTGTATGTTCAATAGCTCAATTATCTTAGTATGTGTATTTTAACAAATCTTTATAGGCTTGTTCAGTTTAAAACTCAAATTTCCACCCATAGTTTTTAGTGCCACTGCTACTGGTTGATCCTGGGAGAAAAATTTCATTCCTTGATTTGTCTGGCTTGTCCTGGCTACCTGTCCTGGCTATCAGCATTTCTTGGCTTCCTCACCACTATCAATGCCCATCTTTAAAGCAAGTGAAGGAGTGTCGTCAAATCTCTTGTTCTGTGTGTGTGTGTGTGTGTGTGTGTGTGTGTGTGTGTGTGTGTGTGTGTGTTTGGTGTAATTGATGGTCATGGTAGAATGCTAAAGGGTTATCTAGATTATAAATAGTTTACAATGAAAATGCCTCCAATTAACATTTGTTCAGGGATTACTTGTGAAGACAGAATGGAGTTTCCACACAGAGCACTTCAAGCAGATCATTGGCACTCATTCTCTCTCTTTCAATCCGATCAAATTTTATCATTTCTTTGTGGAGAAAACATGCCAAGCCCCTTCCCTGGCTTTAAATGCGAACAGTGCCTTTTCTTTATAGCGGTGTGATGTGCACAGCACACTGTGACTGCTCTCTCCTCCGTTACTGTCAGGTAGCACTGGTTGCAGAGTCTTTCCCCATTGTTACTCATCTCAGCCGGCAGTACCCAGTATCCTACTCTACGCCCCTGTGGGAGAAGAACCTTTCTACGTCCCACGTCTGAATGAAATCATGTGCTACTTGTCTTTCTGTGCCTAGCTTATTTCACTAAGCATAATCATCTCCAATTTTCTCTCTGTTGCTGCAAATGACAGGACTTCATTCTTTTTATGGCTGAATAGTATTCCACTGTGTGCATACACCACGTTTTCTTTATCCATTCATCATTTGACAGACAATTAGGTTGATTGTATATCTTAGCTATTGTGCATATCGCTGCAGTAAACATGGGAATACAGATGTCTCTTTGATGGACTGATTTCATTTTCTTTGGACTTAAGCCCAGCAGTGGGGTTGCTGAATCATATCTGAGTTCTCTTCCCAAGTTTCCGAGGAAACTAACTTCATACAACTTCTCACAATGCATTAATTTACATTCCCTCAGAAGAAATGTGCATCTTAGCCAGCATTTCCTTTTCCTCCCCATCCTGGCCAGTACTTACTCTCTTTTGTTTTTTGATAATAGCTGATTTAACTAGGGTGAGCACTCATGAAGGGTTTGATTGGCATTTCTCTGGTGATCAATTATGTGAAACACTTTTCCCATATACCGGATAGCCATTTTGTGTCTTCATTTGGAGAGTGTTTGAGTCTACCATCTATTTTTAATTCAGATTATTTAAATTTCTTTTAGGAATGAGAGCTAACACATTCTGGAAATGCAGCCCTTGTGCAAGATAGAGTCCTCAAATATTTTCTCCTTTTTGTAGGCTCTGATTCCCTGCCATAACGATGAGCTTCAGTTTGATGTTTTCTTCTTACTTAATTTTGATTTGTTCCCTCTGTTTTGAGGGTATTTATGAAAACAAACAAACAAAACAAAACAAAAAAAAAAACCTAGAAACATCTCCCCATCTATTTTTTTTAATTAGGTATTTTCCACGTTTACATTTTCAATGCTATCCCAAAGGTCCCCCATACCCACCCCCCCAATCCCCTACCCACCCACTCCCCCTTTTTGGCCCTTGCATTTCCCTGTACTGGGGCATATAAAGTTTGCAAGTCCAGTGGGCCTCTCTTTGCAGTGATGGCCGACTAGGCCATCTTTTGATACATATGCAGCTAAAGACAAGAGCTCCCGGGTACTGGTTAGTTCATATTGTTGTTCCACCTATAGGGTTGCAGTTCCCTATAGCTCCTTGGGTAATTTCTCTAGCTCCTCCATTAGGGGCCGTGTGACCCATCCAATAGCTGACTGTGATCATCCACTTCTGTGTTTGCTAGGCCCTGGCATAGTCTCACAAGAGAGAGCTACAACTGGGTCCTTTCAGCGAAATCTTGCTAGTGTATGCAATGGTGTCAGCATTTGGAAGCTGATTATGGGATGGATCCCTGCATATGGCAGTCACTAGATGATCCATCCTTTCGTCACAGGTCCAAATTTTGTCTCTGTAACTCCTTCTATGGGTGTTTTGTTCCCATTTCTAAGAAAGGGTAAAGTGTCCACACTTTGGTCTTCGTTCTTCTTGAATTTCATGCGTTTGGCAAGTTGTATCTTATATCTTGGGTATCCTAAGTTTCTGGGCTATTATCCACTTATCAATGAGTACAAATTGTGCGAGTTCCTTTGTGATTGGGTTACTTCACTCAGGATGATACCCTCCAGGTCCATCCATTTGCCTAGGAATTTCATAAATTCATTTTTTTAATAGCTGAGTAGTATTCCATTGTGTAAATGTACCACATTTTCTGTATCCATTCCTCTGTTGAGGGGCATCTGGGTTCTTTCCAGCTTCTGGCTATTATAAACAAGGCTATGAACATAGTGGAGCATGTGTCTTCTTACCGGTTGGGACATCTTCTGGATATATGCCCAGGAGAGGTATTGCGGGATCCTCCAGTAGTACTATGTCCAATTTTCTGAGGAACCACCAGACTGATTTCCTGAGTGGTTGTACAAGCTTGCAATCCCACCAACAATGGAGGAGTGTTCCCCTTTCTCCACATCCTCGCCAACATCTGCTGTCACCTGAGTTTTTGATCTTAGCTATTCTGACTGGAGTGAAGTGGAATCTCAGTTTTGTTTTGATTTGCATTTCCCTGATGATTAAGGATGTTGAACATTTTTTCAGGTGTTTCTCTGCCATTCGGTATTCCTCAGGTGAGAATTCTTTGTTCAGCTCTGAGCCCCATTTTTTAATGGGGTTATTCGATTTTCTGAAGTCCACCTTCTTGAGTTCTTTACATATATTGGATATTAGTCCCCTATCCGATTTGGAATAGGTAAAGATCCTTTCCCAATCTGTTGGTGGCCTTTTTGTCTTATTGACGGTGTCTTTTGCTTTGCAGAAGCTTTGCAATTTTATGAGGTCCCATTTATCGATTCTTGATCTTACAGCACAAGCCATTGCTGTTCTATTCAGGAATTTTTCCCCTGTACCCATATCTTCGAGGCTTTTCCCTACTTTCTCCTCTATCAGTTTCAGTGTCTCTGGTTTTATGTGGAGTTCCTTAATCCACTTAGATTTGACCTTAGTAGAAGGAGATAGAAATGGATCAATTCGCATTCTTCTGCATGATAACAGCCAGTTGTGCCAGCACCATTTGTTGAAAATGCTGTCTTTTTTCCACTGGATGGTTTTAGCTCCCTTGTCAAAGATCAAGTGACCATAGGTGTGTGGGTTCATCTCTGGGTCTTCACTTCTGTTCCATTGGTCTACTTGTCTGTCACTATACCAGTACCATGCAGTTTTGATCACAATTGCTCTGTAGTACAGTTTTAGGTCCGGCATGGTGATTCCTATCTAGAACTTTCACAGCTTATGCTTTGCCCTTGTATTCCCCTTGGGCTTAAATTTTTAACTGGTGAGAATGTTTTCCCAGAACCCTTGATTGAACAGAATATCATTTCTCTAGCGCCTTTTTCCTAGAGCGTTTATTGAAGATCAGTTGACATATGGGTTAGCTTATAGGATCATTACTTTGTTCATTTGTTATACATCTGCATTTAATGAAAATGCCATGGTATTTAAATAATATATTTTAATAATTAGATTTTAAAAATTAGTATACAAGGGGCTGGAGAGGTAGCTCGGTGCTTCCAGCTCATCCAGAGGACCAGAGTTTAATTCCTAGCACCCACTTTCTGCAGTTCACACCCATTTGTAAGTCCAACTCAAGGGAACCTGATGACCCCTTCTGTCTTCTATGAGTCCCTGTGCAAGCTTGCACACATGTAGCATAAGCTCACACAGACAGACATGCACATACATAATTAAAAAGGAAACAAAACTTTAAATAGTAAACAAATGAAAGCTTTCCATTCTGCGCTTATTTATCAGTTTTTTTTTTACATTACTAATGTTATCCCTCCATGAATTCCCTTCCCCCTCCTCCTCCCCTTTGCCTCTAAGAGAGTGCTCCCCCACCCACCCACTCCCACCGCACAGCTCTAGCATCCCCCTTCTCTAGGGCATCAGGTCTCCACAGCATACAGTTCCTCCCCTCTCACCGATTCCAGATAAGGCAGTCTTGAGCTACATATGTAGCTGGAGCCATGGATCCCTTCATGTGAACTCTTTGGTTGGTGCTTTAGTCCCTGTGAGCATCTGCATCTGTATTAGCCAGGTGCTGAAAGAGCCTCTCAGAGGACAGCCATACCAGGCTCCTGACTGCAAGCACATCTTGGCAGCAAGTGTCTGGATTTGGTGTCAGCAGATGGAATGGATCGCATGGGGAGACAGTCTCTGGATGGCCTTTCATTCAGCTGCCTTTCATTCAGCTTCAAACATCCTTTTCTGTTGACAACTCTTCACCTACTCCTCTCCCTCATTCACTCCCCTCTACATTTCCTGCAGGTGTCCTTCTCCATACTTGACCACCTCTGCTTTTGTGTCAGCATATTCTCTTAGCTTCTGCTGCCCTGACTTTTCTTCTCTTCTTCATCACCCTCCCCTTATGAACTCTTTTTCCACATTCACAGCTAGGATCCATATGTGACGAAAGCCTGCAGTATTTGTCTTTCAGAGTCTAATATATTCTGCATAAGGTAAAACATTTCTAGTTCCACACAGTTTCTTCCAAATGTCCTGGTTTCATTTTTCTTCATGGATGAATAAAATACATTGGTGTAGCTTACTGCAGTTCCTTCATCTTTCTTTGATAATGAACTTCAGGCTGGTTCCATTTCTTAGAGACTATGAATAAAGGAACAACAAGAACGGTATGTTAATGGACCTGGAATCCTTTGTGGATGCAGCAAGAAGTGAATGACATGGTAAAACTATTTTCAGATTTTTTTTTAGTACCGCGCATACTGTCTTCCTTGGTAGCCACATAAGTTTGCACTCCTACCAATGACTAAGATGTACCCTTTCTGTGGCCTCTTCTGATTTGTAGTCATTTGCTATCTTGGCCTTTCCATAATAGCCATTCAAGGAGAGAAGGAATCTCAAACCAGTTTCAATTTGCATTTCTCTGATGACTAAATATGTGGAATACTTTCCCAAGTATTTGTTGGCTATCTGTATTTCTCCTTTTGAGAGCTGTATGGTTAGTTGGTTCACAGTTTGTTGATCCCAAGATTCTTTTGAGAAGCGTGTTTAGTTTGCACAATTTATTACACCTCTAGTTATCATCTCCCTGTGTGGAGTATATAGAAAAAATTTTCTCATACTCCGCAGGGTCCCTCTTCATTCTGCTGCTCATTTCCCTTGCTGGGCAGACACTTCTCAATTGTTTGTAGCACCATTTTTCAGTGCATGGGGTTCTTTTTCTATCACTGGAATCATTTTAAAAAGTTATGTATGTATGTATGTATGTATGTATGTATGTATGTATGTATTTTTGAGAGTTTCTCCCCTCACCTGCTTCAGCACTCAGCAGAGTAGGCCCTGGACATGGGAATTGCAAGTGAGCTATTCGGAGGCCAAGGGCATGAGTGTGGGAGTGAGGATCGACGGACTCTTGTATGCTGTGTGATGAAGGGGACATACGAAAGATACCCTCTTCCTGTCCCTACTCCCCTGTCACCTACAGCAGGTAGGCTCATGAGAGTGGAAGAACTGGCCATGTATCTAGCATTTGAGAGAATGGCTCCTGCACCTTTCATGGGCAGCCAGGTAGCACTGTCTCTGATAGTGTGGGTGTGAACAAACTAGACCAAATGGGCACCAGAGTTGGAGGGCTATCTCTGCCCCTTGCTGGCAGCAGCATTGAATGGGCCAGCTGTGGCAGAGTAAGAGAGGTAACCATGGTTGTGTGGGTAAAAGGGAGTACAAGAGAGCTGGTGACTGACCAGTTCAGATACCTCCTAGGCCCAGATTTAGGCCTTTAAATTGCCCCACCCCAACATCTACCACACTGCTGAACTGCTGGAATGAGGTGAAGGGGTTCGTCATAAAGATCTAAAACTACAAGATCTCCATGACACAGGCAACAAGAGGATATCAGTCAATCAAGGAGTCACAGTGAGGTTCCAGTACTGGTCATGTACAAGAAGCAAGAGTCCTCGCACCAGTTCAATGGCTCACTGCAATGAATATTTGCAAGCAAAGAATTGTAGATAAAAGGGTATATTATGACGAACTACAGCTTACACAGTGAGATACCCCCCCTCTTTTGATAGGGGAGGTTGGAAGGGTGGAAGGTGGGTATGAGGGGAGGAGGAGACAAGTGGGTTTGGGGTGCATGATGTGAAATTCAAAACAAAACCAATAAAAAGGTTTTTTATAAGGTAAAAATAAATAATTTCTTTATTTATACCTTTGTGTTTTCCCTCCAGAAACCTCAGTGTTTGTATTAAAGACAGTTAATCCATTTTAAATTGATTTTTTTTATATAGAGTCGTTCAGGTGAGTCTAGTTTAAATTTGCACTCAGATATTCAGCTGTAATAGCACCAACTTGAGAGACGCTGTCCTCTCTCCACTGCGTGTTTGGCACCTTTCTAAAAACTTAGCTCCAGGTGTATGAGCTTATTTCTGGGGCCCCTGTTCTATCTTGTTGGTCTTTACTTCTTTAGCTATGTAGTTTTATCATGATACCTGTACCTCTATGGCTCTGTAATGGAATTTGAGGTCAGATGTACAATACTGTGTGAATTCTGATATTTGTTCATAGTTGATTCAGCTCTTTAGGGTCTTTTGTGTTTCTGTGTGGAATTTAGAACTACTCAACATTGTTCTGAGAAGAAAGTCATGGGAATTTTGATGTGAATTGCATTATTTGTACCTTGCTCTTGTTAATACAGCCATTTTTACAAAGTCAATGCTGTCAGTCCATGATCATTGAAACAAATCTCCATTTTCTAGTGCTTTCTTCAATCTCCTTCTTGAGTATAAAGGTCTTTCGCCAGTTTGGTGAAGTTTTTTCCTAGATTCTTTGAAGGTATTGTGAATTAAATATTAATCCTTATTTCTTAGTTCATTACTGGTGAGAAGAGTTGCTGTTCTATTGAATATTGATTTTGTATTCTGCTCTTTTGATGAGAAGATTTGGTGGATCTGAGAATTTTATGGTGTAGTCCACAAGGTCTTATAAGTGTAGTCCATGTCCTCTGTAGATAAGGGTAATTTAACTCTCTGCCCTTTCTGATTTGTATCCTTTCTCCCTCCTCTCTCTCTCTCTCTCTCTCTCTCTCTCTCTCTCTCACACACACACACACACACACACACACACACACACATTATTGCTCTAGCTTGCATTCCAAATAGAATAAGTCATAGAGTTAACACTCTTCTTTCAACTTTTATAGGAAATTTCCAGTGTTCCCTTATTTAGTATAATGCCAACTGTACATCAGCCATATTTAACTAGTATGTTGAAATATAATTAGGGTTATATTCCTTCTAACCCTCATTTCCTTAAGGGTTTTTATCCTGAATCCTTGTTGAGATTTGTCAACTATTGTTTCTACCTCTATGGAGCAAAGCATGCATTTGTGTGCTCATTCTGCAAGCGTAGTATAATTCACAGATTTATTTGTGTAGGATGTAACAAGCTTACATGGCTGTGATAAAACAAATTTGGTAGTGATATATGACATTCTTAAAATTTTTACAGTTATTCATTTTAGGTGCATAAGTGTCTTACTAGCATGTATGTATGCACTAAGTGCATACTTGGTGTCCTTGGAGGTCAGAGGAGGGTGTCAAATCACCTGAAAGTAGAATTAAGGTGGTTGTAAACCATCATGTGGGTGTTATCTGAACCTGATCCTTCTGGGAGAGAAACAATTGCATTTTTAACCAGTGAGTCATGTTTTCAGCCCATTAATATACTTTTAGATTCAATGTATATTCTATTGAGAATTTGTTAGCTATGTTTTGTATGCAGATTGGTGTATATTATAATTTTGTTTTACCATTATCTTATTTAAGTATAAGGTTAATACTGTTTTTGCACAAGTCATATGGAAATATTTTTGTATTTATATTGCATAGAAAAATTCAACTGGTGTTACTGTTAGGTTTTCCTTTCAAGTTTGATAGAATTCTGCAGCAAATTTATCTTGTCCTGGAAATTCATATATTAAATACATTTAATTGCTTCTCCAATCTCATTGTTTTCTATGTGTGTTTATGGGTTTTTTTTTAATTAAATTTTATAGCTCACATGTGTTTTTAAGGTTATCCATGTCGTCTAGATTTTTTTGTTTTTAGCTTTTTGGAATGCCCTTTTTCAAAGTATGCCCTTGTGAGTCTCTGAATTCCACTGGATTTTGTTGTAGCAATTCTGGTTCATTATATTTGTTTTACCATTTTCTTCACTGAGTCCCTTTTCTGTTTTGGTTAACCTGCCTAGAGATTTGACAGTCTTGTTTGTTTTTTCAAAGAACCAACTGTTATTGTTTCCATGCTTTGTTCCCTTGGTCTCTACTTCATAATTTATATCCTAATCTGTCTTATTTATTACATCTACAATTTTCTTCTATCCTAACACTTCATAACTGTCCACATTTACTTCTTTGGAGATTGACTTTTTATTGGTTTTTGTTTCCTAGAACATTGAGGTGCATCATTAGGTTATTTATTTGTGATATTTTTAATTTTTGTTTTTAGATCCTAGATTATCTATTTTCTTTGAAAGGACACTTTTAATTTCAGACTCCATCTTTTTTCCTGATTCTTACCCATACAGGCTCTCAGTTTCTTTATGATTAATATAGGTTAGTAATTATATTGAAAATATATTCTACATGTATCCTCCATCCTGTCTTCATTAAGACATTGGATGCTTTACTTTACATTTGTATATAATGCCTCTCTCTCTTTTAAAATTGAAAACAGTACTTTTCCCTTGTGTAATGAATCCTGATTATGGTGTCCTCTACCTCCATGCCTCCCACTCTGTCAACATCCCTCCTCCCTTCTGTGTCTCTACCCATTCTTTTTCTCAATAGTAGACAAACAGGATTCTAAGGGAAAATAATAAAATATAATATAATAAGATACAACAAAATTGACACAAGAGAATTGTACAAAACAAACAGAAGGAAAATAGCCCAAGAGAAGACACAAGAGATCGTTAGATACTCTCTAGTTCACAATTCAGCAATCTCATAAAACACTAAGCTGGAATCTCTGATACATATGCAGAGGACCTATTTGAGAACCACACAAGCTCAGTGCATGCTACTCCGGGTTCTGAGGTTATCATGAGCATTGATCACTTGATTTAGTAGGCCCTTCATTCTTAGTATCCTTCATCCCTTTGGAATCATACTCTTTCTGATTCCACTTCCCTGTTGTTCCCCAGAGAGACTGAATAGAGAAATCTCATTTAGGGCTGAGTGTTCCAGGGTCTGCTACTGTTTGCATAACTCCTAGCTTTGCTCTCTGTATTTGTTCCCAATTGTGCAGATGAAGTTTCTCTGATTATGACTGTCTATCTTCTAGTATATTAATGTAGTTATTATTTGATTGTTTCTTTTTATCTCTCATAGAAAATGTAGTTTGCACCTTATTTTACAGGGCTAAAACATTTTACAATATTAAGGAATGTGTCTGTACAGT
The DNA here is from genome assembly GCF_000001635.26 of Mus musculus. Taxonomy (NCBI): domain Eukaryota; kingdom Metazoa; phylum Chordata; class Mammalia; order Rodentia; family Muridae; genus Mus; species Mus musculus. The sequence continues at coordinate 116,672,208 of NC_000080.6, read as the reverse complement.
TACTATTTCCAATGAATTGTATAATTAACTTTATTTTGTATCTCTCTCTCTCTCTCTCTCTCTCTCTCTCTCTGTGTGTGTGTGTGTGTGTGTGTGTGTGGTGTGTGTGTGGGGGGTGTGTGTGTGTGTGTGTGTGTGTGTGTGACTCGTGAGTATATATTCCTTTCACTCTGAAAAGCCCTCTTTAGATATCCTTCAAGCACAGGACTGATGGTAATAAATCTCCTTATTTCTAGTTGTATGCAGATGTTTTATTTCTCTTCAGATTGAAGAAATATTTTGCTATATGGTGATCTTGCTTGGTAAATTTTTGTCCTCAAATGTTATTAAAAATCCCATTCTGTTTTCTCCTAGTGTTTAGAGATTCTGCTAAAATTTCTGTTTTCTGTCAAAGTGTAAGAACTCTCTGTGTTTCACTTATAGGTGCTAGCCTGGCCATAGGGGCTCCTGGACTTTTCAGAGTGCTGACTCTCACAACAGCATGTTGAAATTTAGTTCTAAGTCCAGTCTGTTGCTTTCTCTGTCCTAGTTTGGGTTTTATTGCTGTGATGAGACACTATGACCCCAGGAACTCTTATGAAGAAAAACATTCAATGAGACAGTCTAGAAGTTTGGTCTGTGATTGTCATGGTGGTAAGCATGAAGACATGAAGGCAGATATTGTGCTGGAGAGGTAGCTGAGAGTTCCACATCTAGGTTGGCAAGCAGCAGGAAGAGAGTGGGACACTGTATCTGACTTGAGCATCTGAAACCTCAAAGCTCCCTCCTGGTGGCACAATTCTTAGACAAGCCCATATCCACTCTGACAAGGCCACACCTCCTAATTGTGCTACTCCATGTGGGCCTATATAGGCCATTTCCATTCAAACCACCCTATTCTCATTTGGCTCTCTTGCACATACAATTTTCCTTCCTATGCTGCTAATCTACATTGGAAGAAAGATGGTTGGGAAGATCCACCACTTGGTGAAAAGGGCCCAGAAACACAGCTTTAACGTATTTCACATTTTGTTTCACAAAGATCAGTAACAATAAGCATTGTCAAATACCAAGCCTGGTACTAGGTTTCAAGTCAAAGGCTGGTAATATTTCCTTTCCCTTATCCTGGGATAATAAAGAAGTCTATAAAGAAGGGTCATTCTTGATTGATAATCTTACAAGGAAATGAGATAGAGTCAGGGATATTGGAGGCATAATGGAAATTGTACAAATTTTAGCAAACTGTAGCATGGCTTAGACAAGAAAAATACAACTACTGTGAATGGCTAGTGATGAGGACAAATATCTTAGAGTCCTGGCAGCTGAGTCAGAAATAATGGTTGTGCTAAAAATGATGAGTTTTCTTTGGGATCCTCAAGCTTTATCTCTGATATTTTAAGCAGTAAAAATCCAAAGGAAAATTTAATTAGAATGTATAATCTCCTGTGGATCATTAAGCTGTTACACTATATAATATTGCTCTCAGATTTTGGAAATGGTTATCTTTTAACAGACAAAGCATTGCCTTCTCTTAAGGGAGACCTAATGTTTCTAAGTGGAAAATCTAAAATGCAAAGCTACATCTCATAAAAGAGGAGTATCCACGTTCTCTTCAGTTCATGATTTTTGTCAACAGAAATTACATTTATTTGTTTTTACTTTGAGACATTCCGTGCTGAGGGTGAAACCCAGGGACTTGTGTAAAAAGACAAGCAGTCTACAAACGAGTTCTATTCTCAGCCTCAGGTAATGATCTTTTATTTATTTATTTTTAAATTATGTGTGTATCTGTGCACTTCAGTGGTCAGATCAATTAAATTTCTGTGGGTTTGTAATTAGAGGAGGTATAAGCTGCCTGAAATGGTTGCCAAGAAGTGTAGAATTCTCTGCAAGAGAAGAACCCACTCTAAGATGCTGAGCAACACACACACACACACACACACACACACACACACACACATATATATATATATATATATATATATATATATATAGAGAGAGAGAGAGAGAGAGAGAGAGAGAGGAATCTCTAACACATTACAAGGGTCTACTAGTTTGGGTCTTCCACCAGGAGTCATGGTCATATGGACATACTTCATTGGATTCTCTGAGTGACCCTTTGAGTCAGGTACAATGATTTCACTTTACAGATGAGAAGTCTGGGAAAAGGTACCCCATGAGATCAGAAGCAGGTGACTTCTTTATTCATCAAACAAGTAATCCATCCTTCTGGGGGTTACCAGCAGAACTGAGGGTTAGAGGGCAGCTGTCACTCATCACTGTTTCCCCTTCAAGCACCCCAAGTGGCATGTGGTTTGCCATCATTCCTAGGATGCTGACTTAGAGGCCAGGGCCATCATGAAGAACCTACGTTCCTTTGCTTGGACCAAGCCCAGAATGAAATTACCAGTAACTTGTTACTCATAAGTTGATTATTATGCTTAGATAAAAATAAGTTAAAGGTAATAAAGATGAATTTGGTCTCATTTGTTACTGGATTCTGAGACTTGGAAGAATGCCACCATTTTTCTTTTTTTTTTTCTTTTTTTTATTAGATATTTTCTTTATTTACATTTCAAATGCTATCCCGAAAGTTCCCTATACCCCCCCCCTGCCCTGCTCCCCTACCTACCCACTCCCACTTCTTGGCCATTTTCAAGCAGAGCATGATGGTTCGAAAGTGATGGCAAGGAGTTTGAGGAGATAGCTTAGTGGGTAAAGTGCCATCTATAAAAGTACAAGGATCTGAGGCTGAAAGACTGGGCCACAAATAAACCTAAGCTCTGTAACACATATGTGTAGTTCCTGTGCTCTGATTGATGGATGCACTGTGGAGAAAGGAGCACCCTGAGAGGTTGTGGGCAACCTCTTCTACCAGACACAATGGCGAAAGACTATCTCAAACAGAATAGAAGATTAGGGTGGACACACAAAATTGTCAAAGAAATATAAAGTAAAGAGTGTGAAGAGAAGAATCACAAGTGGTAGAGGCACACTGTGCACCAATGGGCAGCAGTCTTAGGTACACTGTGTGCTATGGACAGTATCCATATAAGCCTGAAATTAATGTGGTTAAAACCTGGAAGGAAGTTGAAATGGGTGTGTACATATTGCATAGGTCTACTGTGCATTATGATTACCTTTTCCAACAAATGGTATATTTTTTTGGCAATCAGGACACTCAATCTTTCTCTTTTCAACATAAACTCAGTTTTGACTTTTTATTGATATTTTATTTGAATGTTGACATTTCCTTCATTGACAAAGGTACCTGGACAATTGGAAAAACTAGAACGAGAGTTTTAGAAAATTGCTAACTACATTAGGATATAGAGACATGTGAGATTTGGAGTTCAGTAAGTATTCTTTGAATAAGAAGCCTGTGAGTCCTGGTGGAACAACAATATGAACTAACCAGTACCCCCAGAGCTCTATGTAGGAGAAGATGGCCTAGTCGGCCATCATTGGGAAGAGAGGCCCCTTGGTCTTGCAAACTTTATATGCCCCAGTATAGGGGAACGCCAGGGCCAAGAAGTGGGAGTGGGTGTGTAGAGGAGTGGGTGGGGGTTATGGGGGACTTTTGGGGTAGCATTTGAAATGTAAATGAAGAAAATACCTAATTTAAAAAATGTTAAAACAAACAAAAAAAGAAGCCTGAGAGTCAATGAGAAATGAAGACTACAGAGATGAAACATTTAAGAGTTGTTTATGCTTAGAAAACATTCTCCTCAGGACCAGATGGCTGGAGTCGGATCAAATGATGAGAAATGAGTAACATTCTGAAATCACCCATGACTCACCCCAGATGCGACTTATAGATACCCACAGGCATTGGGATGGAAACGAGCTTTACACAGAGACTGTTCATCTACTAAAAACTGACCACTAACACTGCATCTTGAAGAGTTTGGTCCTGGAATCCAAGTGAGGCCATACAGGAGTGAAGAATGACAGACACTGGCGAATTGACAAGCACACACACACACAGAAGTTTGGATTGAGTGAGCTGTGCTTGTTCTGAAGGAAAGAATCTCCTATACAACCTGGATGCTCAGTGCATTATGTCCAGGACAAGGAGGAGGTTATATGTCTCAGTGGGAGGGTTCAGGCTCATCTCATAGACATCTGGGAGAAGAATGTAGTAGTTATTAGTGTTTGCATACTCTGTTAACACCTATGCATGGTCCCGAGGAAGGCTTTGCTTTTCCCCTTAACCAGACCTAAGGAAGGCTTTTCAGTTCCCAAGGGTTTAAAGCACTGAGGTCCTAAACATGAATGTACCCATGCCAACAATCCACATTTGCCTGTGGCACACAAAGCAAATTTATACAAGAGGCCATTATTTTAACTCAGAAAAACCACACATTAACTAACATTTTCTCTTTCTCTTTCATTTAGGTTATGAATGGACTTACAACTTACTTTTCAAGTTAATTACCTTGATTTCGACACCTGAAACTTAGGGAAGTAAACAGGTAGGGAAAGTAAACAGAACCTTTACCATTTCAGCCTGGCTTTTTAGGAAGCTTCTGTGACATCTAGACTATACATTCTGATTCACACACACACACACACACACACACACACACATACATATATATACATATACATATATTTATACACACACATATATGCACACACACATATATGATACTGATGTATATAGAATGTGACATATATGGATATGTGTGTATGTATATGCATATGTATATGCAGGAACACATGCACAGATGCTGGGGGCGGGCACTGGTTGTCTTATAGAATGTTCTATCACTTTCTGGCCTCATCTCTTGTGAGAAGGTTTCTATGTAAACCCAGAAGGAGACTGATGACCAGCAAGCCTCAGGGATCTTCCTGTCTCTACTGCAACTTCCATAGCCTTAGGATTACAGACATGGCCATCTTTATTTAGATACTAGGAGCTGAGCACAGGTCCCCATGCTTATAAAGTAGTTTCTCTTACCCACTAAGCCATTGCTTCCCTTCTGAGTGTCTATTGTTTATAGAATCAATGATGCACTTTCTGCATATCATATTACAACTATCATGCAACCCTCCCCATCATTTTTAACCTTACTGCCAGCACATACTAATTTTCTAGATTTTTCCCTTAGCCTTACCATTGTTGAAATGATCATGTTATTACTAGCCTCAGCTGTTGCACAGGCTTGGCCTCCTCTCTGCAACACCCCCCACCTTCCTTGGAGATGAGCAACCAGAAATCACTCCATTCTGAAGACATAAGACAGCAGTAGAGCTAATTTCTTTTCTGCTGCTATATCCCAGACCATGATGCTTAAAACACTGTTCTCTATCTCCATTTTGTTGAAGCAGATAGCATCACCATCCAACCTCTTTGGAAACTGATGTTCAGTGAAGTCAGATCAAGATCCATCCTCCTTGGACATGACCTAACACTGCTAAATTGAAATCAATGATTGATCTTTCTGAAGAGGTTTTCTCCTTTGCATTGCTTAGCATGGCGCCTTTGGTATGTGGCCTATGCCTTATTCGTCTGTAAAAGTTTTACAATAACCGCATTCTCTTGCAAGGAAAATGTTATGCAATTAAGAACTAGTAAAGTATACTTCCGTAATGTAGAAATGTTTCTGTGCCTATTTAAACCCATTTTGTCATTATCAACATCTAATTCAATCCGTGTCATTACAACAATTTCTGTAATTAAAATATTTACAAGAAATTTAGAAACTCTCTTTTTATTCCCTCAAAAAAGTTATCAATATAGTTTTCTTCTTCTTCCTCTCCCTCTTCTTTTTTTTTAAAAGATTTATTTATTATTATATCTAAGTACACTGTAGCTGTCTTCAGATGCACCAGAAGAGGGTGTCAGATCTCATTACAGATGGTTGTGTGTTGTGTCTGGCCAGCAGATCACAGCCTGGGTTCTAGCCTGGAAAGGCATTTTGGAAACCTGGAAGAGAAGAGGGGCTGGGCTGCGTGAGATAAGGAAAGAGCCAAGACAAAGGTCTCTGCTCAAGGTTCGATTTTTACTATTCCGGCACTCCGTTATAAAGGAAGGGGGAGGGACCCGATTCCTGCCAATTAATCTTGGAGTCCAATAGCAGGGTGACCACGCGTACGGCTCCTAACAGCAGTGGGCGTGGCAGAACGATTGAGCCAGCAAGCTCCATCCAGGTGTAAACAGTGGAACCATTAAGGCTGGGGGAGGGGAGGCTATATCTCCTCCCTATTATTAATAAAAATAAAAATAAAAAAAAAGAAAAGGCTAGCCTGAGGCAAAAAATTTATCTATGCTCAATAGTTCTGCCTGAATTCTTAGGGCTAAAGAAAAAACCTGTCTCCGTGGGATTCCCTAACTTTTCTTATGGTAAACCGTATCTGGATAAGACTGTCCTTTCTATCCTAGTAAACAACTAACAGAAAAGCCCTGAGCTGTAGGCTCTGACTTTAATTAGTGCTGAATAGGTAACTTCCTAGTTGAATTTTAAGTAGGGCGTTGGATCCCTGGCAAAGTTTGACTGAACAAATTTGAAATACACTAAATTAAGAATAACACTGAGTTGATATTTCTCCGCATTTTTGGATGACAGGCAGGAAACAGGGAGAAGGGGATAACGACTGGCTCTGTAGTACAAGGCCAATTGGCTTTTTAGGGTGGGAGGCTGTGAAGGGCTCCCATGTGGTTGCTGGGATTTGAACTCAGGACCTTCAAAAGAGCAGTCAGTTCTCTTAACCACTGAGCCATCTCTCCAGCCGCTCTCCCTGTTCTTGTTCTTTTTGTTCTTCTTGTTTTCTTGTTCTTGTTCTTCTTGTTCTTGTTCTTGTTCTTCTTGTTCTTGTTCTTGTTCTTCTTGTTCTTGTTCTTTTTCTTTTTATTGTTGTTCTTGTGCTTCTTGTTCTTGTCCTTCTTCTTCTTGTCCTCTTTGCTCTTGTTCTTTTTCTTGTTCTTGTTCCTCCTCCTCCTCCTCCCCCCTCCCCCTCCCCTCCCCTCCTCCTCCCCTCCCCTTCCTCCTCCTCCTCCTCCTCCTCCTTCTTCTTCTTCCTCTTCCTCTTCTTCTTCTTTTTCTTCTTCTCCTTGATAAAAGGTATGACTTATGCAATATATCATCAACATTCATGTCAGGACTTAAATGTTATCTTTCTAATCCTTGTTATGATGCACTCTATTTGAGCTGTTACATAAATAAATGTTATTATTTGTTTCTGTCAAATATCCACATGACTTCTTGTCTCATTTTCTACAATTGTAATATTTTATTTAATAATGACAACTGAGCAATTTAGAGTTTATATGGGCATGATATTGATATGCAAATTCAGATAAGCAAGGTACCACACTTGTCCTTATTGTATATAGGCTTGGCAATTTCCATATTAAGCTCCCTTGTTAATTAATATTAGTAGTTTATAGACTCTAAGGAAACATATTTTAGACATAACAAGTCAGATACATATATAAATTCATAGAAACTATGACAGCACACACAAAGCATGGAATTGGGGATGCGAGCCATAATTCCCATTCCTTACCAAGAAGCTACTGACAAGCTACCTACTGGGAAAGGGAAAATTAGTTTTTCCAGTGGAGTAACACTGAGTATATCAACCACACTCAGGGCTGGTTTCAATTCTAGGAGTATCTGGCTTAGACAAAATGTAACCCATATGTTTTTTGTGCATTTTGTTTGGTTTGGTATTTTGTTGTTTGTTGGTTCTATATATTTTATTTGTTTGCTGTGATTTTCGTTGTTATTGGGATTTTTGTTTGGTGCATTTGTTTGTTTGCTTTTCCTTTTTGAGAGAGAGAGAGTAGGAGAAACTACATGAATTTGGTGGGTAGCGAGTTAGGGACGATCTGTGAGGACTTAGGGAAGAGGAAATAATGTTACCAAGAATATTGTATACATTTATTTTAAAAGACTAAAGTTGAAGAAGTAAGCATATGCATTTACATTTTTTTAGATATTTTAATATTAGGCGATTATTTGAAAGATATATTTAGCATTTCAGCTACTGGCATATGTATTTAAAATCTCCAAGTTTACCTATAAGATTTCATGTAAAATAAATCGTTCATGAAGATTTTTTGGTTCAAAAGCTCTTACTGGATTTCTTTACAAAAACTGGGAAGTCCTTCTCAACATCTGACACTATTCTCCTACAAGGCTGAATTTGAGACCTTTTTTAGGTTCTTTTAGAAGATAAGCTCCCTAATGTTTCTTTCAAGTGAGATCAAAGCTTTCTGACAGTTTGGGACAAGGATGTACCCAGAGCTACCCCCCACCCCCACTCACCTTGGCCCCTAAAGAGGAAGGTGGACTGCTTTCTCTTATTGTCGAATTTGTAGAACTGGGCATCTACACTCATTTCTGTCTGTCAGAGTGGACTGTGGAAGAAGGAGTCCATTTTGGCCTCCTTCCTTTGATTTTGTTTGGTCTGTAAAGGGACCCTATGGGGATTTCTCTGGTCTCTTGTTTCAATGTTGAGGTAGACGGGGAGATGTTCAAACTTCTTCCCTTTCTGTGTAGGTAGGAGTAATTCACTGGAGGCTATACTCCCCAGTATAATTTCATGAACATTACAGAGCTTAGCTCTCCCTAACATTTTGTTTATTAAATAATTTTCCAACTGGTGGGTAAAATATGGTTCATTTTAATACATACACAATCACTTAAAATAAACTACTTCATTTGTAGAATTATTCATTGCTTCATATGGAAAAAATTCAAATGAGTGAAAAGTTAAAAAATACAAAAGGGTTGATAAACTTTGCAATGCATGACCAAATAAGGGAATATGTGGTTTTTTTAATTGCTTAGTTTAATTTATAAATTAAGGTCAACTGAGTCTGCAGTCCATTATGTTGCCTTAGTTACAGCTTATATCACTTCTTAAAGCTCCAATTACGAAGCAACTTCTCGTTTTTCACAGAGTGTTTTGAATATGACCAGTTCATGTACATTTATATTCTCCTTCCAAATTATTTCTTTATCCTCCTAGCTGTTGAATCAAATACATTTTCTGTAATAACACCAGTAAGGGTAACCTTTGCTCTTTGAGTATTTTCAGTAATAGTGTAAGTAGAGAATAAGAAACCTCAGACTTTCAGATTTTATAAATGGTTTTAGAGAAGCATTCTGGAAATAAACTAATCTCCTCCAGTGTTGGTAAATCATGATCTTAAGACAGGAATTTGAATAGGAATCCAAATGTTGCATGTTTATTTTTTACCCGTTAGAAAATTGTAATTTGTAAGTGAAAATAATAATACTTTTGTCTAACATTATGCATTTGTATTAGGCTTATTGAAATCCCAAATGTGAGAGCAAAATAGATTGAAATTCAAAGAAATTGTTCCAATAATAATTAGCATTTATGTAGGTCTGAGGAACTAATTAAGAAATTGACTATAGTTGTAATTTCAGATGTTTCTTTCTACATGTGTAAATGCTACGTTGATTTCTTCGACTTTACACTACTAATGTGTGGCTTGGAACAGAGATGCAATAAAACCACAACTTTTGTCGAATGTGGTGAATGACTCTGAGCTTGGACTTTGCGTACTTTCTAAATTTTTATTTGGAGTGACAATTTTTGTAAGGAAGTTACATAATTATTATTTAAAAATAATTTATCATTCTGATTATACAATTGTCCACCCTAGTAGAGGTGATATTTGTACCTCAGGCCTTTTCCAGTCACTACTACCTGACCCTGTACTCTTCTTTAACCTCATCTTTCTGCTTTCTGAATATTGAGATGATAACCTTGTCTTATTGGATAATTATGCCTATTAATTAATTTCCCTAATCATTTTTTAGTGAAGATGATTTTTTTCTGGCACTGTCTTTAGAAGCAGGAGATTCTAGTGGTACACATCTGAGTCTTAAACCAGTAGAAGATTTTTGTGGCAATTCAGAAATAATTGTCTTTGAAAAGGAGGTAACATCATTTAGAAATTCTTGTAATCATTTTTCCATTAAAAAATTGACTTAGCATCAACTCTCCACCAGATACTATACAGAAATATGCTGGAGTTGCAGAGTTATCAACTTTTAATGTCTTCCATTTAACTGAATTCTCTCTAGGCATCCATAGAGCCATTCATCACACCAGAAGATTTAGCTGAGAATTTTGCATATGTTGATTCTCTGCTTATATCTGTCTCTACTGGTAAAATATAAATTCCATAAAGGGGGTTGCAATGTTACATGCTCAGAACCTACCATACTATTTTCCATAGAGTGGGCTTCAGAGATATTCATTGCATCAGTTACTGTGAGCAGTTCTGGGGAAGTAAAATCAAGTCATTTTACTTGATTTTCTTCATATATATATATACATGTATATATATATATATATATATATATACACACACACATATGTATATATATATATATATATATATACACACACACACACACATATATATATATATATATATATATATATATATATATATATATATATACTTTTCCACACTACACCCAAGAGTTTAAAGTTTATTCATATCCCAGATACTTAGATTTCACTGATATTTAAGTGTTTAGCTCAGTGATATTAAATCAGGCAGAGTAACCTGTCTTTTGAGAACCTTCCTTGAGTTGTCAGTACACTTAATGTTCAGTTCTGCACACATGTTCCAACCACAGATGGACTCAGTCTTGAGTAAAATACATACACCTTAGAAAACACATGTCTGCATGGGATATGAGTACATTAGAGCTGGCCAGAACTGGGAGGATGTCAGCAAGGTCATCTAGCAACAGCTCTAGGGTTTGTAGTTAGAGCAAAATGTGCACAGTGAGCTGCTAAGAGAAGATAGCTGCTGGAAAAGGGTAGGGTCTGAGTTTGGAAGACCATTAGTGGAATGGCCATTTCCCCAGGTGCAGAGCTGAATTTGTTCCCAATTAGAATGGGGCTGTCTTGGAAGGAGTGCAGCAATGGCAGGTGGGGGCTATTGGCTTCTTGGCCTTTCTGGACCTTTCTACAACTGGCTGACTTTTCATTAATTATGTTGTCACTGCTGCAGACCCACTTAACCTGAAAGAGCTCATCTAACCCTTAGAGGGAAAAATAATGGGAACATGTACAAAGTATCTGCCAACCAAGTCCTAGTCAGAAATATTTACTGCCCACTAAGCCAGACTGGAATAAGGAAAGTCAAGGGAAAATATGGAACTTTCTGACTAGAGATCCTTGTGCTCTCAGGGCATAAAATTCAAAGAGGGTTGAACTGCTGACACAGGTTTTTTTCCTTTTCATCCCTTGAATCTATTTAGCTTATGCAGATCTGGAGAACAGTGCTAGGATAGTGTTTTATGTGGCAAGACCCTGGAGAGTTTTATTTGTTGTTTGTCTCCATTGTTAAAACAAAACAAAACAAAACAAAACAAAACACCAGTCAGCCTTTCTATAGTTCACTATAGAAATATGTGAATTATATTTTATCCAATGAATTGAAGATTGGAAACATACATCTAATATTGATGAATTAATAATAAAACGATTTAAACCAATCCATTATACTGTGAATTCCTGTGCTGACCAAATAGCCAGTTTCATGATGCTTCTTTACCCTGCAGTCCTTAGTACCGGCATAGGGAGATAACACCAGACTTCTCAGAAATAGCGAGTGTGCATGCATTTCCTGTACAATATCGGTAGACTACTTTAGAAATGTACAATCTATTTTAGTCTTGAAAACTATACCAAATAAGCAAGTTATTGTTAATAAGGCTAAATCTAAATTCTCTAAATAATATTATCTCTGACTGCAAGAAGAATCAAATACTAATATTTTAAAAGAAGAAAAATATCAGTAATGAATTTTTGATTAATATATGCATATATATATATATATATGTATATATATATATATATACTCAGCTAGTACTTTATTAAAAAATACAGGAAATGAGAAAAGAAAGAAATTAGCCATATCAAATTTGAGAATTTGGAGAAAGCCGTTGTTTGTGTCTCTCATTCCTTGAATATTTCATAAATATTTTAGACTCAATATTTTCACTGTCAAGGTTTTCCTCCAAAAGTTTGCTTCCTTTATCTTTTATTTCAAAAGTGTTAGCTACAAGCCAAACAGAGTCAGTTCTTAATTCTTCTCTCTGGTTTCCAAGAGTAAGTGTTTGAAACCAACTCTCCTCTGTCAAGCGTTTACACTTCCTCATCTTCTGCTTACACCCCTTCCTTCTAATGTAAGCACGTTACCTTCTAAACATGTATTACTAGTCAAGAACCTGGTATCAAGTGTCACCACACCCTTTTGGTTCCTTTCAATTTTGTGGACTATTGTGAGTAGAGTAATTTGCTATCCAGGGGTTATTTGCTTGACTTTTGTTTGTTTGTTTGTTTGTTTGTTTGTTTGTTTGTGATGGGTTGGAGATTACTGACCTCTGCTAGGTGGAACCTAGAGATATTGCTGAATATTCAGGATGCCTCAAACATGTCAAAGCAAAGCTTAGTCTGTCCCCAGTGCCATCAGTGCTCAGGGTGAGAACCTTTTTATCTAACTCTTGTCTCGTTGGTTCCAGACTTATTTTACAGGTGTGCAGATCTGTAGAGGCCAGGTTTTTAGATGGCATCCTCTGGTCTTATCATTAATATACATTTTGCACTCCAAAGGCTTAAACTAGTTTCTCTGCCTCCCTTTCCTGATTTGTGGCTCAAAACTTTTCCTCTTATTGCCAGTGCTGGGACATACTGAAATTCCCCTAAAGTCTAATTCTCCACTTATGCTTTCTGGGGAGTGTTTATCTTAGTCTTCCTTATAGTTTGCTCAGGAATTCCCACTAAGTATCAAATCTGAGTTTCAGTGTTAGTTTTGAGGAAATGTCCTGGGTCTCAAGACTACTGCAGATCTCTCTGCTAGACACTCTCTGCCTATTCTGCATTTCTTCTTATTACACACATTCTGATTTCAATAGTTGTCAAGTCTCCTGTAAACTTAAAAAAAACTGTGAGCTGAGTTGAATTTGCTACATTTAGTTCTTACGAATGACACATATAAGGATCTCAAATTATTGTAATTATTATCACAAAGTTCAAACCATTTTATGTTTTTTGTTCTAATGCATTATTAGCATTTTAGAAAATTCTATGGCTTTCTGTGACATTTATTTTTCTCTAGACTTCTCTCTTGATGCAATTTCTTTCTAAATTTTGCTAAATAATCTTTGTACTGTGTGCCTATAACCCTAGTCTTTATAATGTATACATTGTTTCTATAATACTCAGTCTATATTTTTGCCTAATCTCTATACTGTATGCCTAACTTATATACTATGTTCCTAGTCTCTATAATGTATATTGTATACCTAGACTTTATACTGTGTTCCCTATTTAAAATTGTATGCTGAGTCCCTGTGGTTCATTACTAGTAATTTGATAGTGAGTTACATGTCTTCAGTTCAAATAGATATCACTTACATAACTTTAAATAATTAGCTGGATAGATGTTTTAAACATCTTCAAATTTATAAACTTCTGAGATTAAAGAATAGATACTGAGTTCTCCCATTAATCTACAAAATAATGAAAATTCCTATTTTGGTTCTCCCTGTGTGTTCTCTTGAGTGTTGATGCTAATCAGTTCTTCAACTTTATAGCAGTTTTAATGTAATTTCTTTCCTCACAGCATCCTTCTTCAATGCTAGTTTAATAAATCCAAGTGCTACGAGTCTTCACAAAAGCCCAAATCTCCACTTGTGTTTATGCTCAGTTTCTCTTTAGTCTCTTAGTCCCATATAGTTTTCATTTGTGAATTCTGTAAGTATGTTTTTCCCCAGGATGCTTATACATATGTGTGCATATGCATGTGAAATATTTATATTCTGTGAATATCCAATATGCCTGCCTATTTCATCTGTACATGATTAATAACTCCATTAGATATGTAACTTTCTCATTGATCCTCTCCTCCAAACTTCATGAAGGTTAAGTTTCAACAATCAAAACTTATTAAGAAGGCTTAGGAAGCAATAGCTGTTAGATAATAAATTTCCTTTCTTCAGTCTATTGAACTTTCTTTCTTGACATTTACAGAATATCATCATCAAAATGTACTTGGTATTTGTTGGAAGGGGGATGTCCTGGTCAGTTGTGAGTTCAGTCTGAATTCTCTGTCTCTCTCTCTCTCATGAACATTTTTGCCTACATTGTTCCTCCTTAGATGCATCTACTTACTATCCTTCTCTAACTCCTTTCTTCCATCTTCCTCACCCTGGATCTTTTTCTTTTCTTTTCTTTTTCTTTTTTAGTTCTATGATTTTTCCCATTAAACCAGAGTATATTTTATTTTCTGTATTAATTTCACTTTGAACTTCAGGTTTCCATCAGACACTAGCCATTGCTCTTATTCCTCACTTATACACTGATGCATCTTATTTTCTTGACTAAGAACTTGCTGTGCGTGTTTTGTTCTACCATCTGCTCACTCTTTATAGCTTTGAGACTGAGTTGTATTCCATTTTCTGGCATCATGAGGTAATTCTCTAAAAATATGATCCCAATCTACCTTTCCATGTGGTATTTTCTCCCTTCCCACCCCACTTGAAATTACTACACCATTTTATATTTGTTTTATTTTTAATGAATCTCATAACAGTAGAAGTTTCTTCTGAAATATTCCGTATCTCACTTTATTATTACTTATATCCTTCTCATAAAACTTAAACAGATTTTGATATTGAAAGTTTTATTATTTATTCAGCCATGCAGCTCTGTAATCTCTCGAAATGGCAATTTGAGTGGTAAATTATTTATTTCTTCCAGAATCATCTGTGCTAAGAACTACTTTTCCACATTATTGTCATACAGTTTTGAATTAGAAAAAAAGGCTCTTAGAATTTGTTGTTTTTTTTTTTTAAAAAGACTTCATTCTACCATTTTTTAAAAAAGCCTGTTATATGATAATGGTAGGCTTGGCCAGCTATGTCATGCTTCCTTGAATATTGTTTTGGAAGAATTACAAAGAGTCTGCTCTTCCCCTTACTGGGTGTTAAGAAGTAACAATGGTGCTAGCCTCTAATTATTGTGTTCAGTGTGTTATCTACTTCCCCGGTAAAAAGTGATGGTGAGACATTTCTGCTCTGACCACAGTTATATGACAAGGATAGCAGTTGTCTTCACAGTATATGCCTCTAGAAAATAGGAAGCAAACCAAACAAAGGATTCTTCAATATTGGAGTCCACTGTGCAAAATTATTACCCTTATGAGAGGACTAATAACAACAACACAAAGACCAGAGCTCAGTGAAGGAAAGCAACTCCCAGTCACACTGTGGTTGGAAGCTGCAGAAGTTTTAGAATAGGAGTATCCGTATCCGCACAGACAAGTATGCCTAAGTGTCCCATGGAGTGCTTTCTCAATATTACATTGGGCATGGTCTGTATGAAAACAGACAAATTCAAATGAAGACTCCCAAGTTACTCTTGAGACATAGGTTTTCTAGGAGTATCATAATATCATTAGATGACATTTCACTACCAGGGAGATGACAAGGGTGAGGTGAGAAATTGCATTATTATAGATACATCCAAATAAGGAGACTATGACAATGGTGAGGAGAAACATAGAGAATAGAAAAAGAGTGAAATGAAACTTATGTAAATAAGTAAATCAATTATTTTGGAGATTATATTTTCAGCTAAGAAACCTAGATAAAATTAAAGCATTTAAGTTGTAATAAAACCAGTCTAGATAAGACCCAGTGATAAGATAGAATGTCTATAATACAAACCATCACCTAGGCTCAAGGACCATGCAGAATAGACTCAAGAAGACTGTAAGAGAGGACTGACGTGACCACTGTTAAATACTGTCTTCTGGAAGAGACAAGGCTGTTGCACCAATGAGCTCACAACAACATGATAACCTGTCCAAGTCTTATACAACACCATACCGGTGGACCGCCCACAGGAAAGTATACACAAGCCTCTACTTCTAATTGAAGAGCTATATACAGTAAATGGCTGTAGTAGGAGGGACGATCAGTTTCATCATAGATGAGCTGAGAAGTTGCCCATGCCTAAGATTACCCCCATAATCCATATACCTCGTGTATATGGTCAATATTAATTGAATTAAATAGGTAGTATATATGTATATGTATACACACACACACACACACACACACACACATATATATATTTTCATAATTAACCATTTTGATATCATAGTGCAGCACTGGGATACAAATATAGAGCATTGTAATGGCATCATTGAGGAACCTGACACTTCAAATTCACAACTGTGATGACGCAAGAGCACTGTAATGGGAAACTAGAGTGCTGTACCATTTCAGTTCAAAAGTGTGATGGTTCAGTTGCCCGTCTGAGTATCATAACATGTATTTAAGATTTCAAAATGAAGCCTTGTGACTTCAAAACTCTGTATGTTGATATCACAGAGGATTATATTGATGTCAAATTCATCACTGTATTATCACATCTCATCATCATGATATCAAAATAGAGCCTGCAAATCTGGTTTGATGGTCATAAAGTACTTTACAGAATTGTATTGGGGACATTTTTTTTTCCATTCAGTTATACTGGATACTTATGCCACATAATGTATTTTGCTTTGACATCTCTGGTCTTTCAGAACTTGCAAACTATTGTTGTAAGATCTTCTGAGTTTTGTAGTTACAATTAAAAAATTCCAATTCAAGACAGAAAGCCTGAATCACATGTAAAGGCATGTCCATCAGGACAATTGAAGTATCATAGTGAGTTCAATTTCTTTTCTTACTTGGTGTTCTGTGTGTCTCTTGCATCTGAGTATCTCTTTCCTTAGTTTTTAATTTTTTTCCTATAATTTTATTGCAAATATATTCAATTCTTTTGACTTGAAAGTTCTTAGTCTTCTCTTCCTGTAATTTGTAGATTTTATATTTTCATGATGTCCCAAAGTTTCTGTGTTTTTTATAGACACACTTGTACATAATTTTCAATCTCTGATATTTCATCCTCCACATTTTCTATTCCTGTGTAGAAGTGGGACCTTCCAATGACTTCTGTTTATATAATTTTAGACTTATGGTATTGTCCATGCCCATGTGCATTTGAGTTTCATTTTCCCAGTATTTCCAATATTCCTTTATTGAATGTATCTTCTCTATTCTACATTGTGCCCATTACTTAAATAGCCATTTGTGTTTTCTTGGATTTCAGTTTAGTGTTGTTCACAACTAGTTTATTCATTTTATTTCAGACCTTGATGAATACTTTGAGCATGTTATGATTGCTCTTTAAATTCTATGTCTCAAATTTTGTCTCAGTTATTCTTATTGGGGACCATTACTATTAGATTTGTGGCATCTGAATGACATAGTTAATACACTTTAAAAATGTTATATCATTTGTATTTTTGCTGTGAGATCCAGGCCTATGAAGAATAAATAATTTGATATGATTTATTTTTCATCTCATTACTCCTGTGTTAATGGAGGAATGGGCTTGGTGGCTTGGGAGGTGAGTATGGATCAGGTGCAAGTGGAGTGAATATCTTACAAGGGCTGAATGGGTGATTATAGTGAGTTCCTAGGTAGGGTAGGGGACATGAAAGCTTATGAGAGAATCAAATGGGGTACATTTAAGGTGGAAAAGAATGAGTGGGAGAGCTGGACTTACCTCAAGGTACCTAAGACCATGCAAGTTGGTTGCCAGGAGCTAATGCCGTGAGACAGTATAGGTCCCTCACCTTTCTACCAAGACCCTTGTCATTACCGTGAGTTCCACACACATTCTAACCCCTATCATTTGTGGCATGCACTATGTCATACCAGTACTAAGACTTGAGTGGATCATTAGAATTTGTGTGGGTGACTCATCGTGAGAAAGTCACACTTGAGTTTATGTGTTGGTTCAGAGAGACTTCTGAGACAGGAAGAACAGAGCTAACTGAGGTGGGCTATTCATGTAAACTCTAAACAATTGTGGAAGCAGGCTATACTAACTAGTCTTTCTTTGCATTTGCCAATAAAATGATTTATGCCAGGAAATTTAGGGAGTATTATAACATTGGCCATCTGGTCTAAGTCATAAGTACTTAGCAATGATTACAGTCGCTTACTGAATTGGAAAGTGGATTTGTATCAGAGTATAGATGAGTGTAAGAACAAAATAAATATCCAAAACAAAGCAAAGCAAAGCAGCACAAAAACAAACAAACAAACAAACAAACAAAAACTGCGGTAGACCCAAACTCTCTTTGATCCATGTCTAGTCTACCATAGTAGAAATGTCATCAGGCATAAATACTTTGTGTTTTACGCAGCACAGATCAGAAGTTGAACGGCACCTTGTAGTAGGTGTGATTGAATAATTGACTCATAAGCTGTGAAAAATGAGGAGGTTATTTCAAAAGAATGATGATTAGCGAGAAAAAAATCTTCACTTTCTGGAAGAAGTTATTCCTTGGCATCAGTTTCTTCCAGAAATGATTACTTTAAATTAGAGGTAGAGTAAAATGTCTTTATTGGTTGAGTGAGAAAGAATAAGAGTGTCACGACCATATTTAAGTTAAAAGAAAGAATCAGCATGGAGTCCTTAGAGGAGACAAGAACTGCCTTCTCCGACAATGTAGTTATCGGGGCCAACATGATTAGTTAATTGTGAGCTATGATTATAGCTTACCTTGTGTTACAGTGATAAAAGTCCAAAAGTCCAAAAGTGCCTTGTGAAGAAGGGCTTACTGGATTTCCATGTCTACGTTACAACCTATCATTGAAAAGCCAGGGCAAGAGCTCAGTGCAGGAACCTGAAGCCAAGAACTGAAGAGAAGGCTATGGAGAAAATACTACGGCTTGCTTTGCTTACTTCCTTATGAGGACCAACTGTCCAGTGTCGCATCTCCCACAGTGGGCTGGGGTCTCCTCATCAACCATTGCTCAAGAAAATGTCCACAGACATCTCGTAGACAAACTCAGTGGTGTGGGCAATCCTTTAGTTTAGGTTGCCTCTTCTCTGTGACAGTTTGTTTTAAGTTGACAAAATATTGTTGTAAATGAGCGTAGAAAGTAAATACAAAGCTCTGTAGGAGACCCTGGTTGTATTCACCCATGTAACCAGACAGCGAACCTGAACTAAATACAGATTGGTTCAGTATGTTACAAGCCAATGATGAAAACGAAACCTGCAGGTTTTTGATGAGACAGAACCAAGTATTAGCCATCTAAGTAGATCTTACTGTGAACAGATCAAAGATAAATAGAACGGACACCAGAAGGACAGCATGTAAAAGCATCATCCTTTCAGATTTAAAGGTTTTACTAGAGAGAGACAGAGAGAGAGAAAGAGAGAGAAAGAGACAGAGAGAGAGAGAGAGAAAGAGAGAGAGAGAGACAGAGAGAGAGAATCTTGCTGTCAGGAAAATTAAAGTGAAAAGAAAAGGAAGGCCACCATGAATCATTTGATATCTGAGGGTCAACATAAGACTTGCTCAGGGGTCTTGCTTGACATGTCAGCGGCGAGGAAGGTGAAGCCAGTGATCAGAGGAATGCTATGTTGCAGGAGCTACTTAGAAACACATAGCCGTGCTGTTGAAAGTGGCAACAGCTCTTTAATTACTGGGAACCGCTAGCCACACCCCTCTGTTTGCATCACTTTAGGAAAGCTGCCTGCTAGGCTGACCCAGAATATCAAACTGTAAGTGTCTTTACAGGAAATGTCATCGTTTATCTCTGATGTGGTTCCCATTTCCATGTATCAGTTCTGTTCATTAGCGTGTGCATATGTTCAAAGAGGAAGCGGGCCCTTAGTGCGTGGGAAGTCAATTCCTCTCCAAAGGAAGGTGTGAAGGCCTGGGGGATCCCTTTGAAAATATCACCCTAAATCTACACTTTCACTACTCAGACGAATCCCAGCTTTCCAAAATCCATCATGCTCTTAAATTCACACAGAAGCCGTTTCCAGGACATAGTCACCAACAGATCTCCCCAGATCTATCCTGTGGAAAATCTAAGAGGGAATAAACCTTTATAGACTGAAAAAAAAAAATATCCCATTGAGCAAACTGACAAGGGAAACCCCTTCAAAAGTGGTATTTGAAGCTGTGCTCTCAAAGAATAGGGACGTCTCAAGACAGGCGTGGGATAGACAGGATCAGGCACAGAGGGAGACACCAGGCGGCTGCAGCATGGACCTGGCTCATCCAGTTCTCTGCAGAGTGGGCATTGCCTGTTCTTCTGTTTGTCTGCGCTTGTTAAGGTCTCCAAGGAATCTGTGGGAGATAGAGATCTTCTCTGGATCTTCCTGACTAGCCCAGTGAGTGAGCAGAGTTCTCACTGCCTATGGGGTCTGCGTGCGCGCGCGTGTGTGTGTGTGTGTGTGTGTGTGTGTGTGTGTGTGTGTGTGTGTGTATTTCTGTCTCTCTTACTACAACTGCTGTAACAGCAACCTCAGTTTGGGTTTAAAGTACTAAATTTACAAGGAAACATGAAAAATTTCTAAAAGTAGTATTCTGGCAATTTCCTTCCTTGTTTGAATTACAAACTAGACACACGCCTTGGGTTATAAATGTTTAAAATATTAGCAGCAAGACCATGGCTTCTTCATCTCTGCTATCCTGTTTTAAGTGGCCTTAACCTTGGCACACTGCTCATAAAGAGGATGGTATTTATGTGCCATCTTTACAAACAGAAATGTTTCGTTTCATTTTTATTTCCCATTTGCTTAATTTAAACGAATCATTTTTATTCTATTGTAGTAAGGCTATGGGCAAACTACCTTCAAATCCTAGGAGCAATGAAGAAAATACTGGGTCCACAGTTGAATTCTCTTAGCTATTTCTAAAATATTTGCTTGAGAAGATGTCCTGTCATAGGGCTAACCAACACTTTTATATGAAGGAGAAGGAAAGGTTATTGCCAAAGATAATTAAACACACACACACACACACACACACACACACACACACACACACACACACACACAGAGAGAGGGTGGGGATGGTGTGGTAGACCTTAATCTGTTTGTCTCAGTCGCATATCTAAATTCCCAGACTGTTTTCACAGAACCCTCTGAGAACCTATCTTCAAGCAGTTAACAAGGATGAGCTAGGATTGTAAGGACTGGAGAGTGCCAAGGTCAGGCAGTGGAAGATTCCACTTGGCTGTAGTTATCTGTTAAGAAGGAAAGGCCTAGCTGTACTCTTGGGAGAGATGCCCTTTACTTTGTGATGCTACATGGCAACACTCTTCACTTTCATTGTTCAAATTTGGGTTTCATCTCTCTCTCGTAGGTGGTGCTGATCTTTGCCTGCATTGAACAATCGCTCCATAGTTGGGATCTCTAGGTATTGTCTGTTTTGACCCAAGCAGTTTTAAATTTGTTTTTAAAAAAATATTTATTTTAGACAGAAACAATTTTGGGTCGAAAGTTTTGTAGGCGGGTTGATGTCCTGATTCCTCCACTGGGGGTCTTTCCTGGAGGTGGTCTTCCCAGGTTCCATCTCCACTATTGGGCTTTTTAGCTAAGGTCCCCCATACTGAGTCCTGGGAGCAGTCCCCATACAGTTGAGATTTTCTAAAAGTTCCCAAGCACCACCACTCCAGGCACCTGCATATTTCCACTCACTCTTCTGGCCCTCTGTGCCTTTCTCCTGTTATCTTCCCCAGGTTCTGCGCCTTTATCCCTTTCCCCTCCCTTCTCTCCTCTCACTTTGGAATGTTGGGCATTTCAACTAATGTCATCTCCATGTGTCCTTGGAGCTTCCCACATCCCTGGTGTCTGGGAGTTTCTCGTGGTTCCCTCCACTCCCCATCCTACACCCCTGCATATTTCTATCCATTCTCCTGGCCTTCTGGACTTCTTTCCTGTCTCCCCTCATATCTGATCTTGCCCCCCTTTTTTCCTATCCCTACCCTCTCCCACCCAGGTCCCTCTCTCTCTCTGCCACCTATAATTATTTTGTTCCCCCTTCTAGGTGGAATTGAAATATTCTCACTTGGGCCTTCCTTCTTGTCTTACTTCACAGGGTCTGTGGAGTATAACAAGAGTATTCTGTAGTTGTAGACTAAAATCCACCTCTTAGTGAATACATACCATACATGTCCTTTTGGGTCTTGGTTACCTCACTCAGGATGATATTTTTTAGTTTTGTCCATTTGCCTGCAAAATTCATGATGTTCTCATTTTAAATAGCTGGACAGTATTCTGTTATGAAAATGAACTGCATTTTTTGTATCCATTCTTTGGTTGAGGGCCATCTGGGTAAGAAATGCAGATACAAAAATGGAGCAGAGACTGAAGGAATGACTGACCTGTGACAGACCCAACCTGGGATCCATCCCATGGAAGGAGGAATTGGGGAAGAACTCAGGGAGGGCGAACTGGGGGGGGGGGAGCAGCATTTGGAATGTAAATAACTAAAATAGTTAATATTTAATAATAGAATGATTATTTATTTTTAATTCATTTCATTGTATTACATGAAAACTTTGCCTGTATATATGCATATATATGTATGCCTGTATATATGCATATGTATGTATGGTGCCCACAGAGGTCAGAAAAAGTCTCAGATATCCTGGTGGAGTTATGATTGTGCATGGTTATGAACTGTGGTGTGGTACTGGGAACCAAACCTGGGTCCTAGTAAGAAAACAAGAACTCTCATCTGGTGAACCTTCTCTCCAGTCTCTTGTCCTAAGTAATTTAGAAACGACCAAGTAAACACTTGGCTTGCAATTGGCTCACGAATGTCACAAAATCTTGTCCAAAGTTAATTCTGCCCTTTGAGTGACACTGCTTGGTTTACTTTTCTTTGAAGGGCAGGTTTTACTTCATTGGAGAAACTGTCTTTTCATTGGCTCCATGTCCATCTCTGACACCAACATAGAGGCCCTTGCCATCTCTGGTCATGCTGTCGTTTTAGAGTCTGTCTCCTGCAGGTATACTTGGATAGACCAGTTTGTAGAAGAGCAAGAAACTTTAAGTGTGTTTTCTGTCTCTTTTTCCTCCTGTTCATGGCTCTGCAGAAAAAGTTGGTAATTGTTCTGGCATCTAAACTAGTAGATAATGCTTCTGCTCTGAACCTCACCACATTTCCAGGGGAGGGAATTTCAACAGCCTAATGCCTTTCCCAGGCTTAACTGTTCATGTTTAGGGTCAGAAGCAAGCAGGGTGTTAACTTATGTAGCTGCAAATATCTGAATTTCCTGTCTGTCTCCATGTATTGTCCAAATAGAGGATTCAGTAAAGGAATTAGAAAGCTATGGCACCATGAGCTACTGATAATTGAAGTCCTGTCCCCGAGTTACTGAGTTATTTGTAGGGTGTCTGTCTAAGGCAGCTGCTTAAACAGAAGGTTTGCTTGAATGACAAATTAATTCTCTGTTTGCTAAACTTTCGAAATTTTGATTTCTTTCCTGTCAGCTGCAGCTAGTCTGATGACAGAGGAATGGAAAATGGAAATTTAAAAATAAGTCTCTTGTCCTAGATATTATCCACTGCTATATAAGACATCATCATTTTTCTTACTTTCAATGTAGAGTGAAGAATAGAGTTCGTTTCTTTCTGGTCTCATATACTGGACCACATCATATTCCTACAAGCATCTTCCGTCTTCCAATACCCTTCCTATTGCATTTCTATTCCTACCGCTACCATTGGGCAAGAGTTGTCTTAGTTTCACCCGTTCATTAGTCTGGGCTTGCGACACAGCTTTATGGAGTTACAGTGTGAGTGTTGAACTGTGCTGCACAACATGAGACTGGACAGGACCAATGAGATTTGACATTGGAAATCATCGGGAACTGGGAGATAATAAGCAAGTGAAGAGATGGCTCCAGGGCTGCCTGTCCTCTCTTCTCCTCTCTCTTTGATGCTAGCACGATTTCAGTCTGCTAACGTGTTGTCTGCACTCCTGCCAGTGTCTCTGAACTCCTGCTAGCATCCCTGTGATTTCCAAATTCACATTAGTTCAGTTCAATCTTGGTGCAAACTTCTGGGCTCTAGGTGACCAAGTACAGCTTTGGTTCTGAGAAGCTGAGTCCTTTGCCGAAAGAGGTAAACTTGTCCAGGGAAGGGAGGCTCTATTCTGACCTGTACTTTATACGACATGTACACTGCCTAATCTGATGTCCAGCGGAACCTAGGGCTCAAGCTGCTTTATAAAATGAATAGTCGCAGAACCCGAGATCCTTAGTGTAAATGAGAACAGTTGCATTCGCACCCAGAAGAGTTGCTACTGTTCTGGCATTGCTTGTACCAGAAGTTCATATTAGAACATTTAACTCCTCCAGACTTAAGTTTTAGTGGTAGGCAATTTTTCTCAGGGGCTGCCAGACCATCTCTATAGACTCAATAAGGCTTTGGACTAGTTTTATTTATTTATTTATTTTTGACTAAATATTTTGAAGAGCACTGACAAGCGCTGTGCAGATGGTGATGGTATGACTTTTCAGGCCCCAGGCTGCCTTTCTGATGAACTGAGTGAACAAATGTGTTCTAAACACCCAAACGCATTGACCTGATACCAGTCCCCACACACTGATTTCCATGCAATGGGATCCTTCCCAAATGAGCACTAATTTCTAAACAATCCAATAAGGAAAGTGCATAAATTAAGCCTTAATTCATTATTAAAACCATATTTGTTAAGATCACACAACTGCCAAATCTAGCCGTCCTCTGTGCAGCAAATGAGATTTGGGAAAATGTGTTTTTAATCACTTTGTTTTCCAAGTACCATGAGTGTCTTATCTAATCTAAATAAATGTTGGTACCAAGTCACAGAACAGCCTGATAGCTTCTTTCCTTGTAATTTGTCAGTGCTCGAGAACTTGGACTGGGCTGCCTCTACACCCTGTTAAAGGGCTCGAGGTTCCGCGTGACATAGTGAGAACCCCAGAGGAGCTTACTAAGCATCATTCCTTAACAGAATAATGATAAATAATTAATCTACGTGGCAGTAGATAACGGCATTCCTTGGTGGTGTCTTGATGGTGTCTGTAGTGAGCCTGTACCTAGCATGCAATTCTGTCCCAATTCATGTTTCTCATTTCCCCTACAGTTCAACTCCTGTCACTAAACTCAGGATGTTTTACTTTCAATTAATGTGAAATTTCTGTAACTCACTAGGCTGTACAATATAAGTTTCCACATTCATTTTCTTTGTCAATCCTTCACCACATTTAGTACTAGGTAAATACCTAAACATTTAAATGTGAAGCCATTGCAAAAATTTTGTCTGCCAAATCAACTAATTTATTAACCTCTTTTCTATCTCAGTTACTCATGCATGACATGTAACGAAAATGATATTTATGAAGTAGATGACAACAATTTTCTTATTTTCATTAAAGTCTAAGGTTTTGAAAGAAAAAACAATATCTTGTTTTGCCTATCTAATTACTCATCCATTCATTCATTTATTCATTCATTCACATTACATACTGTTTGTGCCCCCCCCCACACACATTGTCCCTCTCTCCTCCCTTTCACCTCTGAGAAGAAGTGGTCACCTTCTGGTACTAACCCACCTGTAGGTGACTACAGGACTAGGCACCTCCTCTCCCACTGACTCTAGACAAGACAGCCCAGTTGGAGAATAGGAAACGCCCATACTACAGTTGTTGGAGGACCCACGTGAAAACCAAATGGGTATCTGCTTACATGTGTTGGGGCCTAGGTCCAGATCTTGCATGCTCTTTGCTGGTGCTTCAGTCTCTGGGAGACCCCAGGCATCCAGGTTAGTTGACACTGTTTGTCTTCTTGGAGTGCTGATCCCCTCCAGGTTCCTCAGTCCTTCCCATAACTCTTTCGCAAGACTTCCGGATACACCACTCTTTCCAGGTTATCTGACACTAAGGTATGTTGAACATGCTTCTGTTGAGTAAAAACCCAACAATTCTCGTCAACCTTCTGTGTTACTAGTGTGCCAGCTCTAAGAAAACAGTTCTTTTTTAACCAAGCAAAACAAAACAAAACAAAAAAAAAATTGAAAAATCATGAGTTTTAGCTCTATTTTGTGGGGTCTGTCTGTAATGATAATATTTGACTCATAGACTAATGCACAGATATAGATTACTGGGATTCATACTGTAAATGATGTTACATATTTGAGAAAATGTTCACATATTAAACCATCCGAGTTTTTTTTGTAATCCATGTTTCTTATAGGGTACAGACACTTGGGATATCTTTCATTTATGTAACTAAGAATTATATACATACACACACACATATAGACATTGAAAATATATATTGTATATATTGTATTGCATATTACAATATATAATCTTATTGTATATTATATTGTATATATATTGTATTGCATATTATATATTGTATTGCCATTGTATATACAATTAATTGTATTAATTTAGATTCAATAAGAAAATGAAAAAAATGCAAAAATATCTACTTGTTGAAAGCCAGTGGAAATAAGGAAAGGGAATCTATGAAAGACATACAGGATGTTTGTTTTATTTTTGGGGGTGTGGTTGATCTTTCTTGGTACTTTGCATAGAGAATAATAACTAGAAACGCTGCCATAGGGGTCTCCTTAGTGTGTGAAGCACCTGTCCATTTAATTTCAACAGAGGACACTTGTGATGCTCTGCCCTTACCGGAAAAAAAAAAACTTCATTTGAAACACAAAAAGGAAAAATAATTTTGGTATTGTCACAACACACACCTTAGAAGGCCTACATTGTAGACTGCCATTGTGTTTCATGTCGTTGGCTTTTCCCCGTGATTGAAGAAGTAAATTTGGCTTAGCTTCTGCTTATCAATGAGAACTTAGGCTATTATTCATTAAGCTGAGGCCATAATTCTTTGAATTACTAATAACCACAGGTGAAATACATTATGATTTGGAAACATACAAAATCACATGTGTTTACATTTGTAATACCTGGTTATTTTGCGCATTGATTTCTGACTTTATGAGTCTTTGAAATAACCTCTTTTAGTTCAAGTCCTATTCTTATTTGAAATTCCGATGATCTCAAGGTGATTTAGGTATATGCTCAATTGAAATGCCAGTTGTGGTTGGATGTGCTGGTGGAAGATTACTTACAGAATAGTAGCTACTGACAAACATTCCTGGCTACTATTTAACATTTTTTTGTTGTTAATTTATTACTATTTTTCTATAGTACTAGAGAAGCACAGCTTTAGGCTTGTATTTTAGTCACTTAGCTTTTCCCAGTAGGTTCTTGTGTCAATCATTCTTCCTTATATAAGGGTTCCTCAAAGTGTAGTGACTTGCTTCAGCATCAATATGAGTCAGAAGTGAAGTTCTTTAGACAGCATCCAAGATTTCATGAATGAGAAACTATGGCACTGGGGGCCTGATATATCCTTATAGGAACTTTAAGTTCCTATAAGGGACTTATATAAACTAAGTATAAGTATACTTATAAGTAACTATAAACTGAGTTCAATTCAACTCTCCACGTTTCTTTCCCATGATCCACTTGGTGTATGGTGGAAAGCAAGAACTGAATTCTGAAACCTGCCTTCTGACCTCCACATATGTGTGATGGCCTGTGCCTCACACACAAACAATAAATAGATAAGTGTAGTTTAAGACAAACTAAAAGAAATAAGAAAGGAAAATGACTATTGACTCTTTAGACTCCCTATTCTACTTTCTTTGGTTGCTATGGTGGTAGGTACAATTTTTCTGTTCGGTAGGTGCACTCTGAAGTCCATCTGAAGAGACAACCCAGTAATACTTCTGCTACATTCTGTGCATTAAGAGAGTCACAAGTTTCATTTAACCTTAAGGGAAAGGAAATGGATATCATCTTTTGATGAAGAAACAGAAAAGTCACATTAAGAAAACGATATGCAGTATGGAAAATATCATTATTCCATCTTTGAAAAATACAATCAGCAACACCACATGAACACTGAAGATGTTTAAAAATATAAGACTGAGAATAAATGTGATTTCCACAGCTTAAAGGCACCATTGAGTGAATGGGCAAATGAAATGAATATTTAAAGACAAATAAAATGGAAATACTATGTTCACTATAGAACTTTTCATCTGATATTTCTTTTTTCTCTTATAAAACCCCAGTTACCGAAATGGAGAGGTTCACATGAGAAGACAACTTACCAATATTTCAGATACAATGTATGCAGTAGAAGTTATTCATAACGGAGGAGAAAAAACGTACCCCGGAGCTCTTGACTCTAGCTGCATATGTATCAAAAGGTTGCCTAGTCGGTCATCACTGGAAAGAGAGGCCCATTGGACACGCAAACTTTATATGCCCCAGTACAGAGGAATGCCAGGGCCAAAAAATGGGAATGGGTGGGTAGGGAAGTGGGGGGGGGGTATGGGGGACTTTTGGGATAGCATTGGAAATGTAATTGAGGAAAATGTGTAATAAATAAATAAAAAATAAATAAAAAAGAAACTGAGGAATTTCATATACTAAATATGTTATTATTCTAAAATATTTATATATCTTATTTAAACATTAAAACAACTCAGTGCTTTTCCTGTTTTAGAGGATGAAACTGTGACACTCAAAAACTGAAAAGGGAACTTGCAGTCATACAGATGTTGATGTCCTGAAGTATTTTGAAATACTATTTCTGATCTAGCCTGCTTCAACTCTTAAGAAAATAAAAAGAAAGATCATTTTCTGATTGAAAAATCAATTCTATCCTAACATATGTATAACATTTAAACTTAGGAAACAAATGAAAATACTTTTCTAAATATAATATTTGAAATTGTGTGTGTGTGTGTGCATGCTTCCACATACATGTGCACTTGTGCATTTGGGTTTGATACAGGTGTCACACAGCACACCCTGGTCTCAAACTATGTAGCCAAAACTGGGTTATTAGCTTTGGGCTAAGGTCTCATGCAGCCCAGGCCTCCCACAAACTTAACTGTGAAGCTGAGGGTAACCAAGGAATTTAAATTACAGATAGATGTCTCCATGCCAGCCTTTTATTGTTATTGTTGTTGTTCTTCTTATTGTTGTTGTTGCTGTGGTTGTTAGTGTTATTGAATAAAATTAATTCCCTGTTCCTTTAAAAAAAAAGAAAGAAAAAAAAAAAAGAAAATAAAAGTTGAAAGTGTAGGTCAACAGCAGCCCTGGAAAAGGAATTTTTGAATCCCATGCCTTTATCAAGACAAAATGTTTGAAGCAACTCAGATAAAGCAATGACTGGAGATTGTGGGGGTTACAACTGGTTTTGGGAGTATGGGAGACTTTCCGGTATATGTAATTTTCAAACAGAGGAAGACTCAAAGTCCAGCACTTTGGAGTGAATAAAGGAATGGAAAATGGTGGACATTAGAACAAAATAAACAGCTCAGTGGAATGTGAAATCAGTGTCTTGATAAAAACACACAAACACCATATTCTAGATGAGAGAAGGGCCTTGTGAGATGTCCTGACTTCTCAGCTTGCCTCTAAGCTATTGTATCATTGGTCTTATTGATGACAGGTAAGTATTGAAGGTTAAACTGGATATTTTATCATATGTATTATTAACAGGATTAGAACAAGTTTCTAGGTCAGCTGAACATTTCAGAAGATCTGGGCCAGACTGGGTTTTTCTTGCCTGAGATATCTTAGGTATTGCGGTGAGCTAAATGCAAAGAAGATAGGTAGCTTGGCTGCTTGGGATTGAAGTTTGCACATGGCTGTAGCAAACAATAGAAAAAATAAGGGGAACTTGCAAAGGACTATAGCTAGAAAGAGTTATAAAAACTACATAGAGAGTACAAGATCTTTAAAGCCTAGAATCACAATAGGAGCAACCTCATTTTGTGTGAATTTTATGGATCCAAGGTCAATGGGACTTGAAGATTGGAAAAAAAAGCATCTATTTCTTGGTAGGAGTCTCTATGCAGCTGCATTCAAAAGGAAAATGAACACTCAGAGTAGAGTAAAACAGGTTTTTACTTGTTATATTACTCTACCACATTCATTTATAAGATTTAACAGAGTCCAATTAATGATTGACAATGATTACACAGCAAACAAGGCAAAAGGCACACCATTAAACAAGGTCAGACAATGACATTGAAAGTGTAAAGAAAAATGAAGACAGAGAAAAGGAATATGAGAAAGGACAGTCTAGAATACATGTATAAAATCTTGAGTTGGCAAGAATGCTGGGCACATAAAAGCAAGTCAATATGATTTGGAGAATAGTTGTCTAGGGGAGACGAAGGGCTAGGCAAGGACTGGCAATGAAGAGGTGCATGTCCTGCAGGGATATGGAATGCAAAACAGAATGAACATCAGATTCTAAGACTTGAAGGCATTTTTGTCTAGGAAAACACTTGTAAGCTAAACCTCAGTTTGTTGTCTTCAATACTGCAGATGTCCTGAAATGATCTTGATGGTGGAAGATATTTATTCTTGAATGTTCTTTATGTACTTGTATTTTCTCTGTTAATTGCTATTTCCCCCTCTAGGAGTGCTCTCAGCAGATCTTTTGTAGGTACCTGCTCCTTCCAGCTCAGTGGCCCCATGCGAGCTTAACAAACTTAACATGGCCATAGCATAGTCATAGGGACATAGAACCCAAGTGTATGTATAATAATTAACATATAAAACACATTGCTCTGCCCCATGTTTTCTCTGGGGCAACTAAAAATTATAAGAATGATTGACAACAACTATTCAGAGAAAAAGTAATGTTTAAATTACTATGTATAAGAATGGTAGCGATCTTGGTCCGAGACCCGCCGAACTTAGGAAATTAGTCTGAACAGGTGAGAGGGTGCGCCAGAGAACCTGACAGCTTCTGGAACAGGCGGAAGCACAGAGGCACTGAGGCAGCACCCTTTGTGGGCCGGGGACAGCCAGCCACCTTCCGGACCGGAGGACAGGTGCCCGCCCGGCTGGGGAGGCGGCCTAAGCCACAGCAGCAGCGGTCGCCATCTTGGTCCGGGACCCGCCGAACTTAGGAAATTAGTCTGAACAGGTGAGAGGGTGCGCCAGAGAACCTGACAGCCTCTGGAACAGGCAGAAGCACAGAGGGGCTGAGGCAGCACCCTGTGTGGGCCGGAGACAGCCGGCCACCTTCCGGACCGGAGGACAGGTGCCCACCCGGCTGGGGAGGCGGCCTAAGCCACAGCAGCAGCGGTCGCCATCTTGGTCCCGGGACTCCAAGGAACTTAGGAATTTAGTCTGCTTAGGTGAGAGTCTGTACCACCTGGGAACTGCCAAAGCAACACAGTGTCTGAGAAAGGTCCTGTTTTGGGCCTTCTTCTTCGGCCAGGAGGAGGTCCAAATACAAGATATCTGCGCACCTTCCCTGTAAGAGAGCTTGCCAGCAGAGAGTGCTCTGAGCACTGAAACTCAGAGGAGAGAATCTGTCTCCCAGGTCTGCTGATAGACGGTAACAGAATCACCAGAAGAACAATCTCTAAACAGAGTCAACTATAACTACTAACTCCAGAGATTACCAGATGGCGAAAGGTAAACGGAGGAATCTTACTAACAGGAACCAAGACCACTCACCATCACCAGAACCCAGCACACCCACTTCGCCCAGTCCAGGGAACCCCAACACACCTGAGAACCTAGACCTAGATTTAAAAGCATATCTCATGATGATGGTAGAGGACATCAAGAAGGACTTTAATAAATCACTTAAAGAAATACAGGAGAACACTGCTAAAGAGTTACAAGTCCTTAAAGAAAAACAGGAAAACACAATCAAACAGGTAGAAGTCCTTACAGAAAAAGAGGAAAAAACATACAAACAGGTGATGGAAATGAACAAAACCATACTAGACCTAAAAAGGGAAGTAGACACAATAAAGAAAACTCAAAGCGAGGCAACACTAGAGATAGAAACCCTAGGAAAGAAATCTGGAACCATAGATTTGAGCATCAGCAACAGAATACAAGAGATGGAAGAGAGAATCTCAGGTGCAGAAGATTCCATAGAGAACATCGGCACAACAATCAAAGAAAATGGAAAATGCAAAAAGATCCTAACTCAAAATATCCAGGAAATCCAGGACACAATAAGAAGACCAAACGTACGGATAATAGGAGTGGATGAGAATGAAGATTTTCAACTCAAAGGTCCAGCAAACATCTTCAACAAAATTATTGAAGAAAACTTCCCAAATCTAAAGAATGAGATGCATATGAACATACAAGAAGCCTACAGAACTCCAAATAGACTGGACCAGAAAAGAAATTCCTCCCGACACATAATAATCAGAACATCAAATGCACTAAATAAAGATAGAATACTAAAAGCAGTAAGGGAAAAAGGTCAAGTAACATATAAAGGCAAGCCTATCAGAATTACACCAGATTTTTCACCAGAGACTATGAAAGCCAGAAGAGCCTGGACAGATGTTATACAGACACTAAGAGAACACAAACTGCAGCCCAGGCTACTATACCCAGCCAAACTCTCAATTATCATAGAGGGAGAAACCAAAGTATTCCACGACAAAACCAAATTCACGCATTATCTCTCCACGAATCCAGCCCTTCAAAGGATAATAACAGAAAAAAACCAATACAAGAACGGGAACAACGCCCTAGAAAAAACAAGAAGGTAATCCCTCAACAAACCTAAAAGAAGACAGCCACAAGAACAGAATGCCACCTTTAACAACTAAAATAACAGGAAGCAACAATTACTTTTCCTTAATATCTCTTAACATCAATGGTCTCAACTCGCCAATAAAAAGACATAGACTAACAAACTGGCTACACAAACAAGACCCAACATTTTGCTGCTTACAGGAAACTCATCTTAGAGAAAAAGATAGACACTACCTCAGAATGAAAGGCTGGAAAACAATTTTCCAAGCAAATGGTATGAAGAAACAAGCAGGAGTAGCCATCCTAATATCTGATAAGATTGACTTCCAACCCAAAGTCATCAAAAAAGACAAGGAGGGACACTTCATTCTCATCAAAGGTAAAATCCTCCAAGAGGAACTCTCAATTCTGAATATCTATGCTCCAAATACAAGAGCAGCCACATTCACTAAAGAAACTTTAGTAAAGCTCAAAGCACACATTGCGCCTCACACAATAATAGTGGGAGACTTCAACACACCACTTTCACCAATGGACAGATCATGGAAACAGAAACTAAACAGGGACACACTGAAACTAACAGAAGTGATGAAACAAATGGATCTGACAGATATCTACAGAACATTTTACCCTAAAACAAAAGGATATACCTTCTTCTCAGCACCTCATGGTACCTTCTCCAAAATTGACCACATAATAGGTCACAAATCAGGCCTCAACAGATTCAAAAATATTGAAATTGTCCCATGTATCCTATCAGATCACCATGCACTAAGGCTGATCTTCAATAACATAATAAATAACAGAAAGCCAACATTCACATGGAAACTGAACAACACTCTTCTCAATGATACCTTGGTCAAGGAAGGAATAAAGAAAGAAATTAAAGACTTTTTAGAGTTTAATGAAAATGAAGCCACAACGTACCCAAACCTTTGGGACACAATGAAAGCATTTCTAAGAGGGAAACTCATAGCTATGAGTGCCTTCAAGAAAAAACGGGAGAGAGCACATACTAGCAGCTTGACAACACATCTAAAAGCTCTAGAAAAAAAGGAAGCAAATTCACCCAAGAGGAGTAGACGGCAGGAAATAATCAAACTCAGGGGTGAAATCAACCAAGTGGAAACAAGAAGAACTATTCAAAGAATTAACCAAACGAGGAGTTGGTTCTTTGAGAAAATCAACAAGATAGATAAACCCTTAGCTAGACTCACTAAAGGGCACAGGGACAAAATCCTAATTAACAAAATCAGAAATGAAAAGGGAGACATAACAACAGATCCTGAAGAAATCCAAAACACCATCAGATCCTTCTACAAAAGGCTATACTCAACAAAACTGGAAAACATGGACGAAATGGACAAATTTCTGGACAGATACCAGGTACCAAAGTTGAATCAGGATCAAGTTGACCTTCTAAACAGTCCCATATCCACTAAAGAAATAGAAGCAGTTATTAATAGTCTCCCAGCCAAAAAAAGCCCAGGACCAGACGGGTTTAGTGCAGAGTTCTATCAGACCTTCAAAGAAGATCTAACTCCAGTTCTGCACAAACTTTTTCACAAGATAGAAGTAGAAGGTATTCTACCCAACTCATTTTATGAAGCCACTATTACTCTGATACCTAAACCACAGAAAGATCCAACAAAGATAGAGAACTTCAGACCAATTTCTCTTATGAACATCGATGCAAAAATCCTTAATAAAATTCTCGCTAACCGAATCCAAGAACACATTAAAGCAATCATCTATCCTGACCAAGTAGGTTTTATTCCAGGGATGCAGGGATGGTTTAATATACGAAAATCCATCAATGTAATCCATTATATAAACAAACTCAAAGACAAAAACCACATGATCATCTCGTTAGATGCAGAAAAAGCATTTGACAAGATCCAACACCCATTCATGATAAAAGTTCTGGAAAGATCAGGAATTCAAGGCCAATACCTAAACATGATAAAAGCAATCTACAGCAAACCAGTAGCCAACATCAAAGTAAATGGAGAGAAGCTGGAAGCAATCCCACTAAAATCAGGGACTAGACAAGGCTGCCCACTTTCTCCCTACCTTTTCAACATAGTACTTGAAGTATTAGCCAGAGCAATTCGACAACAAAAGGAGATCAAGGGGATACAAATTGGAAAAGAGGAAGTCAAAATATCACTTTTTGCAGATGATATGATAGCATATATAAGTGACCCTAAAAATTCCAACAGAGAACTCCTAAACCTGATAAACAGCTTCGGTGAAGTAGCTGGATATAAAATTAACTCAAACAAGTCAATGGCCTTTCTCTACACAAAGAATAAACAGGCTGAGAAAGAAATTAGGGAAACAACACCCTTCTCAATAGCCACAAATAATATAAAATATCTCGGCGTGACTCTAACGAAGGAAGTGAAAGATCTGTATGATAAAAACTTCAAGTCCCTGAAGAAAGAAATTAAAGAAGATCTCAGAAGATGGAAAGATCTCCCATGCTCATGGATTGGCAGGACCAACATTGTAAAAATGGCTATCTTGCCAAAAGCAATCTACAGATTCAATGCAATCCCCATTAAAATTCCAACTCAATTCTTCAACGAATTAGAAGGAGCAATTTGCAAATTCATCTGGAATAACAAAAAACCGAGGATAGCAAAAACTCTTCTCAAGGATAAAAGAACCTCTGGTGGAATCACCATGCCTGACCTAAAGCTTTACTACAGAGCAATTGTGATAAAAACTGCATGGTACTGGTATAGAGACAGACAAGTGGAACAATGGAATAGAATTGAAGACCCAGAAATGAACCCACACACCTATGGTCACTTGATCTTCGACAAGGGAGCCAAAACCATCCAGTGGAAGAAAGACAGCATTTTCAACAATTGGTGCTGGCACAACTGGTTGTTATCATGTAGAAGAATGCGAATCGATCCATACTTATCTCCTTGTACTAAGGTCAAATCTAAGTGGATCAAGGAACTTCACATAAAACCAGAGACACTGAAACTTATAGAGGAGAAAGTGGGGAAAAGCCTTGAAGATATGGGCACAGGGGAAAAATTCCTGAACAGAACAGCAATGGCTTGTGCTGTAAGATCGAGAATTGACAAATGGGACCTAATGAAACTCCAAAGTTTCTGCAAGGCAAAAGACACTGTCTATAAGACAAAAAGACCACCAACAGACTGGGAAAGGATCTTTACCTATCCTAAATCAGATAGGGGACTAATATCCAACATATATAAAGAACTCAAGAAGGTGGACCTCAGAAAATCAAATAACCCCCTTAAAAAATGGGGCTCAGAACTGAACAAAGAATTCTCACCTGAGGAATACCGAATGGCAGAGAAGCACCTGAAAAAATGTTCAACATCCTTAATCATCAGGGAAATGCAAATCAAAACAACCCTGAGATTCCACCTCACACCAGTGAGAATGGCTAAGATCAAAAATTCAGGTGACAGCAGATGCTGGCGAGGATGTGGAGAAAGAGGAACACTCCTCCATTGTTGGTGGGATTGCAGGCTTGTACAACCACTCTGGAAATCAGTCTGGCGGTTCCTCAGAAAATTGGACATAGTACTACCGGAGGATCCAGCAATACCTCTCCTGGGCATATATCCAGAAGAAGCCCCAACTGGTAAGAAGGACACATGCTCCACTATGTTCATAGCAGCCTTATTTATAATAGCCAGAAACTGGAAAGAACCCAGATGCCCCTCAACAGAGGAATGGATACAGAAAACGTGGTACATCTACACAATGGAGTACTACTCAGCTATTAAAAAGAATGAATTTATGAAATTCCTAGCCAAATGGATGGACCTGGAGAGCATCATCCTGAGTGAGGTAACACAATCACAAAGGAACTCACACAATATGTACTCACTGATAAGTGGATACTAGCCCAAAACCTAGGATACCCACGATATAAGATACAATTTCCTAAACACATGAAACTCAAGAAAAATGAAGACTGAAGTGTGGACACTATGCCCCTCCTTAGAAGTGGGAACAAAACACCCATGGAAGGAGTTACAGAAACAAAGTTTGGAGCTGAGATGAAAGGATGGACCATGTAGAGACTGCCATATCCAGGGATCCACCCCATAATCAGCATCCAAACGCTGACACCATTGCATATACTAGCAAGATTTTATCGAAAGGACCCAGATGTAGCTGTCTCTTGTGAGACTATCCCGGGGCCTAGCAAACACAGAAGTGGATGCTCACAGTCAGCTAATGGATGGATCACAGGGCTCCCAATGGAGGAGCTAGAGAAAGTATCCAAGGAGCTAAAGGGATCTTCAACCCTATAGGTGGAAAAACATTATGAACTAACCAGTACCCCTGAGCTCTTGACTCTAGCTGCATATGTATCAAAAGATGGCCTAGTCGGCCATCACTGGAAAGAGAGGCCCATTGGACACGCAGACTTTGTGTGCCCCGGTACAGGGGAACGCCAGGGCCAAAGGGGGGGAGTGGGTGGGTAGGGGAGTGGGGGTGGGTGGGTAAGGGGGACTTTTGGTATAGCATTGGAAATGTAAATGAGCTAAATACCTAATAAAAAATGGAAAAAAAATAAAGAATGGTAGCTGTCACAAAGATTATTAAGTTCCTACACTGAAGAGATATAGACAATACGATTCTTCCATGTAAATTAGTACTAAGTTTTGTTATATAAGTTGTAATTCTTGCTGCCGACTGACGAATATTCTTCATTGCAATGTCTAAATTCTCTAGCCAAATACAAATTTTGGCTGAAAGTAGAGGAAAACTAAGATACTAAGATCAAGTCCACTAAGATCAAATACATACACACACATACAGAAACCCACACATACACACACACACACACACACACACACACACACACACCCCTATACATATAAACAAACAGATAAAAACAAAAACAAAAAAAAGCTCATGGCAAAAAAAATGTCTTTTTGTTTTTCATGAGCCAAGTTTTCCCATTATTTAAATCATGGATGGGGATTTAAAAAAATATTATTGAACAAAATGAGTGTTATTTTAGCTTTGGTCATTTAATCAGGAGATGGCTTCCTCTTCTCAGTGTTAATAAAGTTCTGAACAGGTGAGAAGCAGAACCTTGTAGGAAGGGCTGTGTGCTTATATGGTGAAGCTAAAGAAAGACTTGAAATGCTAAAAACACAGCCCATTACCATATCAATGGGGAAATGAATTGGTCTCTTTGCAATGTTATTTTCATTAGCAACATGTTTTCTTGGTTAGCTCTACAAGATGAGTACATCCTTCTCTAGATGCACTTCCTGGCACACTTGTTTACAAAAGCCCAGCAATCATCAAGATACAAACGAGAAGCATGCTGTGTGTATGATGAGTTTTAGTGCCACACAAGTAGCCATGTTTACTTAATTTGCAAGATAGCACCATAATTTTCCTCTTAAGATTCTGTCTGCGAGTCTATTACAGAAACCATTTTCTTAGTTGTGGCTTTTGTTGCTTTTGCATTTGTTGTGTTTGCTCTGCTTGTATGTTGCCAGTCTCACTTTCCTTTTTGCTTTTTGAATTTGGTTCTCCACACAGTGGCTTTGAGAATCTATGTTGAAAGGAGTTTTCTATTTTCCAAACAAGTATTTGAAGCTCCTCTCCATGTTCAGGTTACTCTTTCTTACTGCTTTATTGATTGTATTCTAATTACTTGACTCAATTTATGTCATCTTCTGCATTAAGGATGTTTTATTGCTTTTGTCTGGGACTGTTAGTCTATACTTTGTTAATGATATTCTTTAAAGGTTACAGACATTTTCTATTGGAAGAACCATCCCTTAATTCATCATTTGAAACATTGCAAGTATATTTTATAGCCATGAAATATGCCTTTTATTAACATTGTTCAAACTATATTAAAGAGTCAGCAATACACTAGAGAGTATAGAGCACATAGAAGAAAATAGTCTCCCACAGGCAACTCATCTTGAAGAAAATATCGTACTCTCTAGACTTTCATCTAATGAAAAAATGAAACTTTGGCATGAGTAGGGAGGTTTTTGTTCATTTAATATCTATGTGCTTAATCTGTTTCATGTGAACTGTTATCATTTACTTTGTGTTACAATGAAGTATCTGTCCACAGGTTTGGCCATTTGGTAGCAAATTCAGTCAGGTCTCTATTCAGAAACCATTTTCTTAGTTGTGGCTTTTGTTGCTTTCCCATTTGCACATATGCTAACATGAAGTAAATGGAGAGAATAGTGGAAGTGGACACAAGAAGATGGACACTGCCATAGAGACGCACAAATCAACGCTGGCATATGTTAGTCAACTACCTCTGTTCTTAAGGCATGCACACAGAGGAAGCTCAATTGGGCAAGGCTGAATGGTGTTGGCTCAGCAACCGAAGAGCATGTAGAATCACTGAAAACACTGGGCTAAACACCTATAATTCTTCTACCTCCAATCCCCCATCTATGAAATGTTGGGAAGGATCTGCAAACATACATGAACACTATTCACACATATGGACACAGCTCTGAGATGGTCACAGAGAAGGTCAAATGTACTCAGTGCAGATAGCTGGCACTTTGATTACAGCAGGGACACTTGGAGAGTCCATTGGGCAGTTTGTTCTTCTATCCTGCTCATACCTTCATTCTATCTCCAAGTGATAATGGCTTAGTGTACCATATCTGCCTAAATGTTTTGTAAATCTGTCCTCTCTCCATCTACAAATATTATTTTGGATGACATCCTCAACATCTTGAAACTTGACCACTGAAACAGCCTATTAACCATTTTTTTCTAACTTCAGTCTCATTTCTCTCAAATCAGTCTGTCACTGAATGATTTGATTGATGTAAAATGGAAATATAACTCTGTCAGTCTTGAAAGTCTTTTTAAAATTTTTACAGTAGCTTTATTGTCTATTGGATAGAGACTAAACTTTTTCCTGCTTGGGTTTTTTTTTTTCTCCAGAGACTACATGTCTTACCACTGATTTCAGTCTCTGTAACTCCATCAGACTCTGCCTTCATGTTTGGCTTCACAAACACTGGTGCATACTCAGGGGATGTCTGCCTTTCCTACCTTTGCTCACTAATTACTTAACTTACCCTTTAACCTAGGTTGGTCTTTAATACCTGATTGTCTTGCCTCTGTCTCCCCGTTGGGTTTGGTTGAAAATAGAGGTCAGGAAGAAAGAAAGGCACCAATATACCCTGCTAGGACTTGCAGTCATTGTATTTACTGTTTAATGGCTCTCTGTGTTTATCTCTACCACCACTACCAGCTCTTTGAAGACAGTACGTCTTATTCTCTGCACGGCTGGATTCATGCCCAGTCTATGACACATTAGAAGTACACAGTTTCTATTTGTATAATACATGAACTAAAATGACTATCTGAGCAGATGAAGCTCCTGTGCAGCAGGGAAAGGAAAAATAACTAAGAGAAACCTTGGATGAACCTTTGGAAGTCCTTAGGAATCACATCCTCTTTTGTATTCTATTTCATATTCCCTTTCTGTTCTGAGCTTTATACCAAAGGCTTTAGCTAGGTACCTGTTTCCTCTGAACTACATAAAATGGATGGTATGATCACCATACAATGTGTGTTCAATAGATATTTGTGATTGACAGATAATCCTTGGGACACTGCTGAGATATCACTCAATGTCAAGACTGAGCAGTATAGAAGAAAAACTACCTTAGAAAAGAGATATAAATACTCAATATTATATTTCAAGGAGTGATATTGTGCTTAGTAGAAAAACATATGAGAACATCTGTGGAAAGAGGGAAGATGAAAAGCAGGAAGACCCATCCTTTCAGTGTGCTGATCTTGTGATTTATCAGCCATCTCATCAGCCATCATCCTTCCTTATCTACTTCACCCTACTCAGCATCTGGTTGCCTGATGCTGATCACCGCATTAGTTAGACAAGTGATATTACTTCTGTTGTACTGGTCCAATAACATTGTAAACAGGAAGGACAGGGAAACGCCAACACTAACACTTTGTATGCACCATATTCCATAGAGTCTAAAGCTGTGTGCCTTCATCTTGTGTGCATACAGATAGTTATTTATCCAGACAACTCGCATAATTCTCATAGGTAAGAGAAAGCAGAACTACACACTTTCCAGAAAACAGTTTCATGTGAAATTGACATCAATTAAGGCACTGAACTATGATTTCTCCCAGATGGAAGTGTCATTTTAGGAAAGATATTCACTGTACTGGAAGAAAAATCAAGGCATCAGGAGGATTCTCATTAAAGTGCACAGAGCTTACCTGAGGTGCCTTGCAACAGGGCCTCTCTCACATCCTGTCTTATCTTTGACAGCTTGTCTTAATGCTGAGCTTTAAGGGCAGAGACAGGTCACAACTCTGAAGGGTGAACACTGTGTCCATCGTGGTGGAATCTACAGGAGATTATTTTTTCCCTTAGAGTCCCACAGCCACAGACTTGTTTGCCATTCTATAGGTTCAGGAAGCTCGTGGCTGTTGACATCCATCACTCTGGGAATGCGTGTGTTCTCCTCTTGACACTCACAGACTACTTGGAGAACAGACGCAGAACAATTCTATTGCATTGTCCATTTGACCTGAGATAAATATTGCCTATATCTTTTTAGAACAGGAAACTAGCATGAAATGAGACATGTTTGGTTTCAGTTATGCTCTTGATCTTATAAGCACAGATAAAATTCCTTTCTGGAATATCTGAAATTCTTAATAAAAATTCCTGGAAGCCTGAGGGCTTCTTGGCAACATATGCAAACTTAGGAGAATGAAATAATCACAAATCTGTCACACAAAAAAGCATTGATTGAGGTTTTCTTAGGACAATGGAATGACTGCTAAACACTGGCTAGGCTTTCCTTCCTAATGTTCATCAAGATAAACACACTGCGTGAAATAAGGCAAAAACAATTTCCAATAAGATCATGGACTGCTAGAAACTTCCTGATGCAAATTGTCACCTGCCATTTACAAGGGCATTTTAAACAAAAGGAAAGATTTTGATAGCTAGTAATTGATGTAAAATAGAGAAAATTATGTTCCTTACAACACAGTAAATTTCAGAGCAGTGAACCATTCTGCCTAGAGAGTGCTTCTGCCTGGAAGGTAAAGACTGTGGACATATGTAGTCCACGTGAAGAGCACTTTCTCAAGGCCTTTTCTCTGCTTGAACCATCACTGGGACCTGAGAGAAATACTGAGGTCTCTTGCCATGTGGCTTCCATGGAGTCTCTTAAGCAGAGGTGACCTAGTGTCCAATGATACTTTAAGGAAAGTAAACAGTGGACAGACAGACTGGGTAAAGTGATACCACAACAGTGGAATTGATGGAGCTGCCATGGGAACTGAAAGTATAAAGACCAAACGAGGAAACCTGTTATCGAGTCCCAAGAACATGTCTCCATCTTCAAACATGATATAGATTTGAAACGTAGATATAAATGTTCATCTCTGAGCCACTGGCTTCCCTCAAACATTAATGTACTTTTCTGCCTTAGGCTTGTAATGCTCATAAGAAGCTTAATGGTGAATGAAACTAACAAACAAATGACAGTGATTACTTCTCTAGCTGGAATCAGGAACACAGTACCAAAGACAGCTCATGGAGAAGGATGCTCTAAGATAGGCATCCTCCTTCCTGCACCTTCCTGAACACTGCAAGAATAGGAACTGCTACCAGTCTTTAAGTATGTTTAGCAAGCATTGAGCCTGGAGTGCAAAAGATAAAGACTAGATTGACATGGACGGAGCAATGTCTTCTTATATTAGAATGAGGCTTA
The DNA here is from genome assembly GCF_000001635.26 of Mus musculus. Taxonomy (NCBI): domain Eukaryota; kingdom Metazoa; phylum Chordata; class Mammalia; order Rodentia; family Muridae; genus Mus; species Mus musculus. The sequence goes on along the minus strand of NC_000080.6, from coordinate 116,629,943 downwards.
AAGGAGGGATCACTGAAAGCTCTACAATGTTAGGGGAACCAAAGACAATGAGGAAATTCTATTCAACAACAACAACAACAACAACAACAACAACAAAATCATACATTGGGTAGACTGAGAATGGCTGAGTGCCTCCACAAAACATAATTAGAATTGCTCAAGAAGATAACTTTGTTGAGATCTACGTATGTAAATGTGAAAATGAACTTTTTTAAAGTAGAAGATTTAAAGATGCACTGTTAGCACGTATCTTTTGCTGTGCGAGGAATGGACTTTCAAAGTATCAAAAGCTCTTGAGAAAGTCCTTCCTGTTCTTCCATGTGCCTCTGGCTCAAGGCACTGGAGGAACTGAAGCTGCTGTACAGACTTTATACTTCTTTGTCCTAGGAAATCCTGGTGCCTGTGAATACTGTCATCATTATTATTATTATTATTATTATTATTATTATTTATTTATTTATTTATTTATTTACATTTCAAATGTTATCCTCCTTCCTGGAACCCCCTCTACAAGCCCCGACCTCACTCCCCTTCAATTTTAAGACTGTGCTTACTCCTTGGGATCTCTGTGTGGTCCAATTAGTTGATACTGTTCTTCCTATGGGGTTGCAAGCCCCTTCAACTCCTTCAGTACTTCTAACTCTTCCATGGGAGTCCCCAGGCTCAGTCTAATGGCTGGCTATAAGTATCTGTATCTGTCTCAGTGAGGTGATGGCACAGGCTCTCAGAGGACAGCCATGCCAGGCTCCCATTTGCAAGCAAATCTTGTCATCAGCATTCGTGTCAGGGTTTGATGTCTGTGCATGGGATGAATCCCAAGGTGGTCTCTGGGTGGCCTTTCCTTCAGTCTCTGCTCCGTTTTTTTGCCCCCACATTTTCTTTAGACAGAACAATTCTGGGTTAAAATTTTGAGATGAGTGGGTGGCCTCATCCCTCAAGTCAGGTAATGTCTATCTACTAGAAGTCGTCTTTTCAGGTTCTACCTCCCTGGTCCTGGGTATTTCTATTAATGTCATCCCCATTGGTTCCTGATAGTCTTCCACATCCCTGATCTCTGGGACCTTCTAGTTGTTCCCAACCACACTGCTGCACATTCCTGTTCATTCTCCTGGCTCTCTGAGCTTCTCTCCTGTCTCCTCCATATCTGATCCTATCCCCTTTTTTCTTACCCCCTACCCTTTCTCACCCAGGTCCCTGCCTCCCTCAGTCTCCTGTGCTTATTTTGTTTTGCCTTCTAAGTGGCATTTAGGCATCCATACATGGGTCTTACTTCGTTTTAAGTTACATATGATCTGTTAGTTGATTCATGAGTATTTTGAACTTTTTTGGCTAATATACACTTAGCAGTGACTGCATACCATGTGTGATTTTTGGGTCTGGGTTACCTTGCTCAGGATGATATTTTCTAGTTCCATTAATTTGCCTGCAAAATTCTTGATGTCCTCATTTTTAATATCTAAGTACTATTCCACTGTGTAAATGGACCTCACTTTCTGTATTCATTCTTCAGCTGAGGGACATCTGGGCTATTCCCAGTTTCTGGCTATTATAACTAAGGCTGCTATGAACATAATGGAGCACTTGTTCTTGTGATATAGTGTAGCTTCTTCTAGGTATGTGCCCAGGAGTGTTATTGCTGGGTCTTCAGGTAGAACTACTTCAAATTTTCTGAGGAACTGCCAGATTGATTTCCAGGGTGGTTGTACCAGTTTGCAGTCCCATCAGCAATGGAGTAGTGTTCCTTTTTCTCCATAACCTCTCCAACATCTTCTCTCACCTAAGTTTTTGATCTTAGCACTTTTATTGGTGTAAGGTGGAATCTCAGGGTCATTGTGATTTACATTTCCCTGATTGCTAAAGATGCTGAACATTTCTTTAGATGCTTCTCAGCCATTTGAGTTTCCTCTGTTGAGAATTCTCTGTTTAGCTATGTACCCCATATTTTAGTTGGGTCATTTGGTCTCCTTGAGTCTAACTTCTTGAGTTCTTTGTATATTTTGGATATCCTCTATTGGATGTAGGGTTGGTAAAGTTCTTTTACCAACCTGTAGGTTGCCATTTTGTCATATTGACAGTACCCTTTGCCTTACAGAAGCTTAGTTTCTTGAGGTGCTGTTAATCAGTGTTTATTCTTAGAGCCAGAGCCATTGGTGTTCTGTTCAGGAAATTTTCCCTGTGCCAATGTATTCAAGGTTTTGGCCCACTTTCTCTTTTATTAGATTAAGTGTATCTTATTTTATGTGGAGATCCTTGACCCACTTGGACTTGAGCTTTGTTCAAGGTGATAAAAAAAATGGATGAATTTGTGTTCTTCTGCATGCAGACCACCAGTTAGACAAGCACCATTAGTTGAAAGTGCTTTCTTTTTTCACTGTATGGGTTTGGGTTCTTGTTCTTCAGGGAGCTAGGGTTTGTGATGTTTGGACTGCTGACTCAGTGAGGCTCAGATTCCAAGAGCTAAAGTTGTGTAGAGAACCAGGCAAGGGACAGGGCACTTTTATGAAGTACTCTACAATGTTAATTACAGTTACATTTTTTTTTAACTTGTCAGTAAGTTTACACTTTAAGGTTGTGTGTGTGTGTGTGTGTGTGTGTGTGTGTGTGTGTGTGTGTGTGAGATAGTAGTCTGTGTGGATAATAAGAGTTTTGTGAGATGTTATCATAAACTACACTCCACTTTTCAAGACAGGGTCTTTTAACTGAATCCAGTCATCATTGGCTTGTTGAGACTATTTGACAAGCAAGCCCCAGGCTCCTCCTATCACACATGCCTCTGCACTGAGGTAACAGGCACACTGACTCAGCCATATTTTTTTGTGACCACTGAAGAACTTAACTGATGTCCTCAGGCTTGTGTGGTAAGTAGTTTATGGATTGAGCCGTCTTCTCAGCTCCACATTTTGGGCTCTTGTTTATGAATGACAATGGATGTGATACATTTTAAAAGTATCTATTATGTATACTAAAAAGATCACTAGAAATATATTAAGAATTTGTGAAGAATTAGAAGGAAATAATGCAGAGAGAACAGCTTTGGGAAGACATTGAATTGTACATTTAAAGAAATTATGTTTCCCTAATAATAATTCTAGAAGAAATAGTCAAAAATGGGTTCTCTCATTTCAGTCTGGTTAAATATTTTCAGGACAATGGTCAAGAATAGGGAACAATAGAGACATTCTTTAGAGCCATTGAGATGGTTAGAGGGACCCCAACTTTGGTATGGCATATAGTCATTGTTTAAGCCCTGACATGCGTGTTAAATGCTGCTAAGCACTCTTATTTACTGTTGAGACTGTTGTTTTTTAATTGAGATTTCTTAAAGTTTTATTATAGGTGTTCTACTTTTCTTTCTGTGAACACACACATACATTCAAAAGGAGGAGTAGGCCTTCCAGGCCTTTTGGATGGCAGCAAGAAAACAATTCTCTTAAGCCTGGAGGTGCAAGGGTGAGCTGAATAGCCTCATCTTTGGCAGCCAACTGTTTTACCTGTTGGCAGCTCACTCAGCTTCAAAATCATTTGCCACCAAAGCCATGTCTGCTGCCACAGAAGGCAGAACCAGTCCTGGCTACTCCAGGCCACCTTCCTAAATTTTGTAGCAGTGGGCCACACGGGGCAACTTTTGAGAAACCTTAGATGGTTCTGTAGCTATTCTCCCTACAAAGTATTAGGCAGCACTGCCCCCAGTGATTCATCAAGATATGAGTCATTGGCGATGAGATGTGTGACTTATCCTCACGTGAGGTCTGTGATTGGCCACATCTGATGCTTGTGATTACTGGAGCAAGACGCGGTTTTGTGATTGGTACAAACTCAGCCCTTCCTTCCTATGCCACATATGTGCTATCTCCCTGTGACTATATAACCATCTACTCACTTTGTAAGTTTCAGGGTTAGAGATGCACTACTCTATCAAGCCATGGTGCTGTGTTATTAGCTTAAACAAGTCTTCTCTCAAATGGTATTTTCTTGTTTGTTATTTTTGTCAACAGTACAGTTGGCCAACTGATAACTTGGAGAGGAATAGCAACAGTGGAAGTAACAGTGAGAGAACAGTTGGAGAGTTCATGAGAATAAGCAGGGAGGGAGCAGTGGAATGAATGGCAAGAGAGAATGTATAGTGTGTAGGTTTGAATATGTTTGATCCATGGGAAGTGGCACTACTAGGAGGCGTGGCCTTCCTGGAGGAGGTGCAGCCTTGTTAGAGGAGGTGTGTCACTGTGGGGGTGGGATTTGAGGCTCCAAACCCTAAGCTCTGCCTAGTTTGTAAGAGGGAGTCTTTTTCTGGCTACAGTAGAATCAAGATGTAGAACTCTCAGCTCCTTCTCTAGTATCATGTCTGCCTGCCCGCTCTCATGCTTCCTGCTGTGATGCCAATGGACTGCATCTCTAAAACTGTAAGGCAGTACCAAATACACTTCACAAAAATGGAAACCCTAACTAAGACACAGAGCATGTTGGAAGTAAATAGAATGTAGAAAGCCAAGACTGCAGAAGGCAGGGGGTGACTTCTGCTGTAGTGGGAAGAGTTCAGAGGGCTACAACAGAGGCTTTGTAAAGGTCACTGGGACAGACATCGAATGCTATGAGCCTTCATTAGCTGCTGCCAACTGCTCCTTCAATAACTGTTATTCACAGCCAAAGAACTTACTAGCGGTTGACTGTCAAGCACACTTGAAATTCATAGTACTATGTCTTTAATCTGATCACCTACTGTCTGTATTCTAAAATTAGAAACTATAGTCTGTATTTCTCATGTGTTGGAGCTACTAGGCCTCTGAGTTTGTTAACCCAGCCTGCATCACACATTGGCCAAAGAGTTTCAACACTAAAGAACTACTTTGTGCCTAGTAAGAATTTAATCAGGTAAAGCAAATGGTCCCCAGCTAGCTGCTTGAAACAGTGTAGGAAGTTGTTCTTTGGTATTAACTTATATGCAGTCTGATACAAGTTGCATTAAATCATGTATAAGGATAATAGTAACAAAAATTTAAATATGCAAAAGCTCATGGAACATGTGTTCTAGAACTATTCTGAAAATATGCCTGGTGAATATTCTAGTCTCATTTCATGTAAGTAAACAAAAAAATAAAAATAAAGAGGAGAAAATCATTTTATTTGAATACTGAAGTACAAAACGAGCATCTCTCCATAACTTTTATACATCATTCATAAGCCAAAGTTTATCAGTGGGTGTAAAACAGAATTACCAATTCTGGTCGAACAGAGGGAGATCTGAAACTCTATATCAGAGCAGATGTCAGAGGTCTTGTAGTACAGTCAGAGGACAAAAGCCCAGAGAAAGACACAGAGATGTCAGTAGAGGTTTCAGTTCAGAGTGATGTTCAGGGGAAAAGTACAATATATGAAATGAAGTTCCTATTGAGATATCAACCCTTAGTTTTAGCAGCAGAAGTATCAATATACCTGCTATGAGTTTGATTTAGTATTGTTTTATGAAGCAAAAGACGTGGACCAGAAGATCCAGCAATACCTCTCCTGGGCATATACTCAGAAGATGTTCCAAATTGTAATAAGGACACATGCTCCACTATGTTCATAGCAGCCTTATTTATAATAGCCAGAAGCTGGAAAGAACCCAAATGTCCCTCAACAGAAGAATGGATACAGAAAATATGGTATATTTACACAATGGAGTACTACTCAGCTATTAAAAACAGTGAATTTATGAAATTCTTAGGCAAACGGATAGATCTGGAGGATATTATCCTGAGTAAGGTAACCCAGTCACAAAAGAACACACATGATATGCACTTACTGATAAGTGGTTATTAGCCCGAAACTTAGAATATCCAAGATACAATTTGCAAAACACATGAAACTCAAGAAGAAGGAAGACCAAGTGTGGAAACTTCATTCCTACTTAGAATGGGGAACAAAATACCCATGGAAGGAGTTACAGAGACAAAGTTCAGAACTAAAATGGAAGGAAAGACCATCCAGAGACTGTCCCAACCGGGGGATCCATTCCATAAACAACCACCAAACCCAGACACTATTGCATATGCCAGCAAGATTTTGCTGAAAGGACCCTGATATAGCTGTCTCTTGTGAGGATATGCCAGTGCCTGGCAAGTACAGAAGTGGATGCTCACAGTTATCTATTGGATGGAACACAATGAAGGAGCTAGAGAAAGTACCCAAGGAGATAAAGGGGTCTGCAACCCTATAGAAGGAACAACAATATGAACTAACCAGTACTCCCCACCCCCAAAAGCTAGTGTCTCTAGTTGAATATGTAGCAGAGTTTAGCCTAGTAGGCTATCAAAGGGAGGAGAGACCCTTGGTCTTGCTAAGATTATATGCCCCAGTACAGGGGAATGCCAGAACCAGGATGCCGGAGTGGGTGGATTGGGGAGCAGAGCTGGGGGGCGGGGGTAGGGGACTTTTGCAATAGCGTTTGAAATGTAAATGAAGAAAATATCTAATAATAAAAAAAAGACTTGGTCCTGACTTAGAAATCAGATTCTTCATAGACAGCCCTTTCTCTGTTTCAGCAGAAGTAAAGTATTTGAATTAAGAATGCATTAACTGGTGTCACACCCAATCATAAGAGGCCAATCTATATTTAGTAGTGTTTTTCTATCTCTAATACACACTATTTTAAAATACATGGTTCAGAATAAAACTAGGTTTTCCAAGAAAATACATGAGGGCACCAGACTATTTGTCACACAAAAAATTATAGAGAAGATATTTTTGTAAATTAAAATACAGTTTGCAGGAATCTACATTTTTACCTAGCAACATTGTTTTTAGAAAGCATATTACTGAAAAGATACACTGAAATAATAACCAATATCAGCTAATAGGGCTCAAAACAGAAGCATAAAATACCACAAAAGCCATCAAACAAATTAAAATTAAATTGTAAGAAGTTCATTTTTAAAAGCCTGTCTGCAAACAGAAGATGCAAAAGAAAATGTAAGTGAAATTAATTAGGAGAACTATGTTAATACAAGAATTTTACAGTTAAGGAAAATGAACACGTAAATGCTACTGATTTGGAGGCAATAGGCACACAAGCAACCCCCTGAAGTAAGAATAACAACAACAACAACAAATATTTATGTACATCAGTAATAAACTATTTTGAGACCATGAAAACCCAAACCTACAAACCAAAAGGGCAGGCTGTGTTGTTCCCCGTGAAAAATGACCAAGAAAGGTTGACAATAAGACACAATGTAAGCAAGATATTCATCTTTTAACATAAAAGAATGAATTACTAGGCAAGCAGATATAATTATAAAGCAGCCATGTGTTTAAATCCCATCAGCATCCATTTCCCTGTGACCTTAATGCCACCAGTCAGTGGAATGTTCCTGAAGAATATGGTGAGAGAGAAATGGACCCCTCCCATTCCACCAACTGCCATGCCATGGGTGAAGGTGCCAACATGTTTGTTTCTTGAGTGGTTTTTAAATATGATTAATTTCTATTCATTCATGCAAGTCTTATTCTGTACCTCTCAAAAATTAAAAAAAAAATTTGTTAAACTAAATATTTGCTCTGTTCTGCATACTGGCTCTTTTATACATCACCTTGCCTCTCCTGGAGCTTTCTTCACTTACATTCTCTTCCCTTCCTCACTGGTCTCTTGCCTTTGAGTCGACTGCTCTCTCTCCTGTGGTATATGTGTGAACCATAATCAAAGCAATTACAGTAGCAAAAATAAAATTATACAGTTGTCACAACTAACAGGAGCAGAGTAACACAATCTGCTTTCATTAACAGTTTTTATTAAATTTTTGTGATTTTATATGGTAATATATTTTATAAGTATTGGAAGGAGGGGTCTATCATGCTGTGATAAAATATCCATGGAAAAAAAAATCTGCTTTTGGGATAATGGGTTGACTTATAGAGAAAAGACTTACTTGGATCAAAATTCTAGGTCATAGATTATTATCAGCCAAGGCAGTAGGAACTTGAAACAACTTTTCACATTGCATCCGTACTCACAAAGCAGAAAGGAAAGGGTTAACACACACTTGTTAGTGTTTGGCTAACTTCACACAGACACAGGTCAGAACTCCCTGCTCTTGTGCCTTCCATAGGAGGCAAGCATACACACCTGCACTTATGTAATCAAGATAATACTATACAGACGTACCTGTATCATAGCCCAACTCAACCTGGGCGGTCCTTACCCAAAAATACTAGACTTTGTCAAATTGACAACTAAAACCAATGATAGGAAATATAATTTAGGTTTATCCTTTGTTATTGGTGATTTTTTGTTTTTTTAGGTTCCTCTAGAAACTGAATCTTTTTGCTTTTACATTAAGTTCACTTTTTATAATATTTATTTTTGAAATATTCATGACAATTTACTTGTGTATTTCCCACAGATTTATCTGATTTTGTTTTCTGAAAGCTGCTTAATCTATTCCTTTATCCGTTCTCTTTTTTTATAGATCAGAAATCAGGTTTAGAGGCTCAGCATCCTCTGACACTGTGCTCTAGGGAATACTTTTCTCACATGCTCATTATGAAGGATTTCCTGAAGGACAAACTTTAGCTTATGAAGAGATGATAGAAAAAATTACAGCTTAAGGAAAAGGGAGGGGCCTTGATTTTACCAGAGAGAATACACCACTGTCGCATTGATATGAAAGTCAGAGACCTAAATTGGAGAAATGTTTTATTTCAGCTTGTCATGAGTTGATCTAGATAAAGCAGTCGGAGCAAACCAGTGGCTGTGTCATAGGTGCTCAGTCTCTGTTGTGCACTGTGTCCCAGGACAGAAAATTGCTCTTCATGGATAAGTCCGGTGCATCTACAATCTGAGCTCCTGGGAGAATTTGTAAGCAAGAGCAAGAAACCACTTTAAATTCATGTCCTGAGATGGTATAAAAACTGTTTCAGTTCCTACTTCATGAGCTTGAGGTTGACGATTCACATCTTAACTGTAAGAGAATTGGAAAGTTTAGCTTATGGTTTGGTACCCATGAGAACAGATAATATAGAAACAATTCATTAAAGCTGAACTTGTTAGTTCATACTGAATATAAAGATATTGCAAGTGGGCTCATATAAATCTATCCTACAATTTAATTAAGTTAGTAACACAAAAATATATGGGAATTTGGAGGAAAACTTAGGATACATATATCTGATGAACTTAAATGCAAAAATAACCCTTGAAGGAAGGAGAACAGAAGGCAGGATGTAGCATAAACATATATATTTCTTTATTTATTGGTATTAAATGGAAAGTAGAGGAAACAGTTAGACTTACTAATCTAGAAATAGATGTGCATATGGTTCCTGATGTATGGATTGATATGATTTTTTTTAAGTTTCTGATGTGGCAATATGCATGCAGTACAGATTATTCTTCAAATTTTGTTTTTTTTTCCTAGTTGCTCATACATAGGGCAGTGCAATCTTGTAATGTTCTGTAGCAGTGAGCTGCATCTCCTAGATAGCCATACAGTCACTAATATAAAAAATCAATACTCTTCAGTGTCAATAAGTGGAGATGTTTGGTAGGCTCTCCACATAATAGTCAATTTGACACAACCTAGCAGATCCCAGGCAGAAAGTATCATTGAAGGGTTTTTGTCAATCAGGTACGTCTATGGATTTGTGTATGGGGGCGGGGGTGTGAGACTTTCCTAGTTAAATTAATTGCCATGGGACGAGCCAGTCCACTGTGGGTGGCAGTATCCACTCAGCAGGGGCATCTTCATCTGTATAAGAATGGAATAATCAGTCTGATACAAATGAGAAAGCATGAAAACAGGCATTCATTTCTTCCTACCCTTGACTGTGCATGTGGCATGACTAGTTAGTCGTTCCACTTGTTGCTTCCTTATAAGAATAGACTGAAACCTGAATCTGTGGTCCAAAATAAGCCTTTTATTCACCAAGTCACTCTGGCTAAGATATTATATCTCAGCACTAGCAATGAAACTAAATAGAATGTACATATTAAATAAACTTGCAATTTATGATATTTTTACCTTATAAGGGCTTATCTCATCATGATTCCATTGTACATTGAGTGGTGTCTAGAGAACCATATTTATGGTAAAATAGTAACATTAAGATTGCTTGCCATTATACTTCAGTCATTCTTAGAGGGGGGGACAAAATACTCAAGGAAATACTCATTTTGTCAAGAGACAAAATGAAGAGAAAAGACTGAAGGAAAGACCGTCCAGAGCCTGCCCCAACTGGGGATCCATTCCATATGCAGACACCAAACCCAGACACTATTTCAGATGCCAAGAAGTGCTTGCTGATAGGAGCCAGATATAGCTGTCTCCTGAGATGCTCTGCCAGAGCCCGACAAATACAGAGGCAGATGTTTCCAGCCAACTATTGGACTAAGCACGGGGTCCCCAATGGAGGAGTTAGAGGAAGGACTGAAAGAGCTGAAGGCATTTGCAACCCCCATAGAAAGAACAGCAATATCAGCCAATTAGACCCTCAGTCCCTAGAGCCCCTAGGCACAAATCCACCAACCAAAGAGTATGCATGGAGGGAACTTATGGCTCCAGCCAGGAATGTAGCAGAGAATGGCCTTGTCGGGCATCAAGGGGAGGAGAAACCCTTGGTCCTGGAAAAACTGGATGGATGCCCCAGTGTAGGGGAATGCCAGGGTAGAGAGGCAGAAATGTGTGGGTGGGTGGGGGAGCACCCTCATAGAAGCAGGAGGAGGGAGGATGGGATAGGTGGTTTCTGGAGGGGAAACCAGGAAAGAAGATAATGTTAAATGTAAATAAACTATCCAAAAAAAGAAAAGAAAATAAAAGAGAGAGATTGCTTACAATTGAGCAAATGTTAAGATTAATAGCAAGAAGACATGGGAAAAAGGGGCTATACAAACTTGACTATAATTTAATAAATATATACATTGCCTAATAAAAAGAACTATGTATCCTTGTCTGTCCTGGAAATCACTTTGTAGACCAGGCTGGCTTTGAACTCAGAAATCTGCCTGCCTCTGCCTCCAGAGTGCTGGGATCAAAGGTGTGCGCCACCAAGCCTGGAGTAGAGGCAGCAATTAAGGCATCTAACAATGCTGTGTAAAGGATTAGCAACAGGAAATGCTCAGGGAGTGTAGCCTCCCCCAACCTTGACCAGGCTGATTCAGACCTCACTGCCACCTAGAATGAGACCACCTGGGGAAGAACTTTGGTGGAACCTTCAGACTTAGATGGCTCTATTGTTCTGTCACCTGCCTCTGCTCTTCTCCAAGACACTGCTACTTGCTGAGAGGCCCTTGAGATATTCCGGAGACAGCTTCCAGCAGATCACCTACAGGCTGGCAACAGGCACCAAGAATGGATTGGCTGGGGATGGGCCTCCCCTCTTTATAAGCACAGACTATTAGTAAACTTGGGGGCCTTGAACAGAAACATGTCTCCATTATTTCTCTAATCATTCTCTCCCATACAGCTCCTGCCTCCCACTCAGGAACCCACTTAGTGTGGCCACAGGCGACTACAAGGTAGCACTAGTGGTACAACATTTCAACTCATAGGTTTCAGTTGAGGAGAAATAAGAGAAGAAAGTCGATGGAGTCATCATCAACCCAATTGATATAATTTATACTTCAAATGTATGATATCTCAGGCAAATAAAACTGTTAAAAGACTCATGGATATGTTTAAAGAGTAACTCAGTAGGAAAAAAACAGAGGTGTTATATTCCACAAGACAAGTACAGGTACGTTTCATTATGTACACAGAAGTAAAAGTTTCTAGTTAATCAGCAATACATTAGGATAATTTGTGTAAAATGGCTGAAAGATATGATAGAAATGATAGGTCATCAAAGACTAAAACAGATGTAAGAGGAAACAGCATTTCTAGTATATCAGAACTCAGGTCTGCATGTTGGACAGGAAGCCCTGTCATACTCTCAACTCTTCCCCTCTGACTTCATAACGCTGTGAGTGCACAACACAGATGATGTACTTATGGAGGTCAGAGAGATGTCAATTTCCTTCTCCTACCATGTGAAACCTACAGATAAAACCCAGATTTTCCACTTAGCAGCAAATGATCTTACCTGCTGAGTTATCCTGCCATGTATTAATACTCATTTTTGTTGCATGTGCTTATCATTACACATAAATCAGAAAGAAAGAAATGAAGAGATGACAGTGGGTGAAAGGCTTCCTGGACAAGAATGGAGACCTGAGTCCTGGTTTCTAAAACCCTTGTAAGTTATCATGGCAGTGAATGCTTAAAATCCCAGCTTGGTGGTAGTGAGAGACTGTCATACTGACAGAGAGGCCCTGTGAGGTTTGTCATACTGACAGAGAGGCCCTGTGAAGTTTGTCATACTGACAGAGAGGCCCTGTGAGGTTTGTGGCCAGCTAATGCAGCTGAAACTGGGAGCTTACAGGTTTGCTGGATGATTGTGTCCCAAGACTGGACTCCTCTCCTCTCCTCTCCTCTCCTCTCCTCTCCTCTCCTCTCCTCTCCTCTCCTCTCCTCTCCTCTCCTCTCCTCTCCTCTCCTCTCCTCTCCTCTCCTCTCCTCTCCTCTCCTCTCCTCTCCTCTCCTCTCCTCTCTTCCCCTCCCCTCCCCTCCCCTCCCCTCCCCTCCCCTCCCCTCCCCTCCCCTCCCCTCCCCTCTCTCTCTCTCTCTCTCTCTCTCTCTCTCTCTCTCTCATACATATACAAACACAACACATGCATACACACAAACACATGCAAATGCATGAATACACACATAAACACACAAATACATACATGTAAACATGCGTGTACAGTCATGCATGCATACATGCATACACACACACAAGAAAGGAAGGAAGAAAGAAAGATAGAAAAAAAAGGAAGGAAGGAAGGAAGATAATAAAAGAAAGTGAGGAAGGAAGAAAGTTAAGAAAGTTATGTACAACTGTCACTTCTACCTGATAGAGCAAACAAACAAAATGACAAATAACAAATACTGAAGACAAAGCTATGGTATAAGTCTAAACCATAAAATTCTACGTACTAAAAACTATCTACAGCAATCTACTAAGAACTGCCAGTTGTAAGTGAATGAAGGCATGGAAGTGTAAATGAATTTTATAATATTTAATATTCTCCTCTTTTTCTGTGGGCATTTTTATTAGATATTTTCTTTATATACATTTTAAATTTCAAATGCTATCCCGAAAGTCCCCTATACCCTCCCCCAACCCTGCTCCCCTACCCACCCACTCCCACATCTTGGCTCTAGCATTCCCCTGTACTGGGGCATATAAAGTTTGCAATACCAAGGGGCCTCTCTTCCCAGTGATGGACGACTAGGCCATCTTCTGCTACAAATGCAGCTAGAGCCATGAGCTCTGGGGGTACTGACCAGTTCCTATTGTTGTTCTACCTATAGGGTTGCAGACCCTTTCAGCTCCTTGGGTGCTTTCTTTAGCTTCTCCACTGGGACACTTTGTTCCATCTTATAGATGACTGTGAGCCTCCACTTCTGTGTTTGCCAGGCACTGGCATAGCCTCATATAAGACAGCTATACCAGGGTCCCTTCATCAAAATCTTGCTGACATATGCAATATTCTCCTCTTAAACAATTAAAAGAGAACATAGTGTGTCTGTAGACCTTATTTATATTAATCAACAATGAAAAAGAATGTCTTGTGTATTAATGTTTTATGACTGTTGTGAAAAATTACTACAGCTTTAGTAGCAATAACATAAACAGCATAAGTCAGTTCAGTGACAGTCTGCATGTCAGAAGTCCAGCATGCTTTTCACTGAACAAAAATTTAAATATCAGCATGACTATGTATGGTGGTTTCTATATGCTTGGCCCAAGGAGTGACACTATTAGAAGGTGTAGCCCTGTTGGAATAGAAGTGGCCTTGTTGGAGTGTGTCACTATGGGCGTTGGCTTTAAGATACTCATTCTAGCTGCCTGGATGCCAGTATTCTGCTAGCAGCCTTCAGATGAAGATGTAGAACTCTCAGCTCTGCCTGCACCATGTCTGCCTGGATGCTGCCATGTTCCTGCCTTGATAATAATGAACTAAACCTCTGAACCTGTAAGCCAGCCACAATTAAAATGTTGTCCTTTATAAGACTTGCATTGATCATGGTCCTCCTCATTTGGACCCTTCAGCTTGCTGACCTTTTTGAGTTCTATGAATTGTATTCTGGACTTTTTTTTTTTTTGGCTAATATCCACTTATTAGTGAATATATACCAAGCACGTCCTTTTCGGTCTGAGTTACATCACTCAATAGGGTATTTTATAGTTCCATCCATTTGCCTGCAAAACTCAGGATGTCCTCATTCTTAATAGCTGAGTAGTATTCCATTGTTTAAATCAACCACATTTTCTGTATCCATTTTTCTGTTCTGGGACATCTGGGTTGTTTCTAGCTTCTGGCTATCACAAATAAGGCTGCTATGAAAAAAGTGGAACATGTGACTCTGTGGCATGATGGGGCATCTTTTGGGTATATTTCCAAGAGTGGTATAGCTGGGTCTATAGGTAGATCTATTTCCAGTTTTCTAAGGAGCCTCCAGATTGATATCCAGAGTCGTTGTATAAGTTTGCAATTTTAAAATCTACTTTTAATAAGGGTTCTCAAATGCTTCGACCTCACATCTAGCCCACCACTCAATAATAGGAGAGAAAAGATGGTAAATAGGACAAGGGGATGTGGACCTGTTTAGAAGTAGTTCCTTGGCCTGGTTTCAATCTCCATTTTTCATGATACCAGCAGTCCAGTTCAGTAGTGTCAGGATACCACACATGAATCAGCAGCAGTGGCCTGATCCAGCAGAAACTGCCAGGCCTTCACCAAATCAGTACAAGTCAGGTAGAATGGCCAGGACCAGCAAGGATGCCAGGAGAAGTTATCTGCTGTGCCTCTCTCATGGAAGCAAAAGTCAGCAATGAAGAAGAGTGATGGCTATGCAAGTGCACTTCACTGTTCATTCAGTCACATTTATCATCTTTCTAAACACCACTTGTCTTCCCACAGGTCTTGCCTTAATAAAACACCAGTTTGTATCACCTGACATATCCAGAAACTTCCACTTCAGAAATTCTCATTCAGTCTAGTCAAAAATCCCATTTGAAGATAGGTTCTGTCATTCTTGTACCTAGACCAACAGCAACACATTTGTTTTATTTGCTGTCTAATCTTTAATAATTAGTACAGAGTCTTGACACTTGGAGTTGGGAGATCTTCTTGACAAAATGAAGATCAAGTAATTTGAGTCCACATTATAAAACTGATAATATGAGTCTCATTTGCTAAGCTATTTCCTTGGAAGTACCCAGTTGACTTAGCCACACATGCTAAACTATGCCGTTTACTATCTGATAACTAGTGAGAGATGGACTGACAGAGAGGAGTAAGTCAGATTTCTAGTATAGTATGATATGATAACATATTTGTTTTTAAATTTTGAACTCTAAGAATGTCATCATCTAACTATTTTAGAGAAAAAATTAAATAATACACTATGTAAATGAATTATGATAATGTGTAGTTATTATGATTGTTCCTGAAATACATATTATATTACTTACAATGTTAAAATAATAACCTAGGATGAATTTCAGAGATAATCACAGAAGCTAGAGATAGAAAGTTCTGAAGAAGACAAGCCAGGGCCCTTGCAGTGCCTCTGTGATTCTTACAGAGGCCAAGTTCTCTGAATGTTTCTGGAGATGGTAGGTGGCCTACAACACATAACTATAGTAGTTAAACAGAAAGAAACAGTTTTCAACTGTATTATCCAGTTTTCACTTCTGTGGGCAGTGAAAGCAAGCAGGCTGGAACTGGAAAGAATTCATTATAATCCCCACATGGGCTCACTTGTGCATATTAATTCTAATTAATTAAACATCTAGGGTTACATAAAGATCTGCTGATATATTGATATCATATATATATATATGCGCATTTGCACTCTATTTTTGTCTCCACCTCTGGGGTGCCTGTGTCACCACACATTGCTGATAATATTATAAATTGATTATATTGATCTTAGTTTCCTTAATGTTATGGCTTTTTTTGACATATTCAAGTGTTTTCTGGATGCCAATCTTACAAAACAGTTTTCATTTAGATATTACTGGCTCATAATGGCTTACTAGTTTGTTTGTTTGTTTGTTTATTGTCTAAGGAATATAGCCCAAGGTGATTTGAAAATTTCAATAAAGACAATGTTAAATAAGCTTTTCTTGGAAGCATCTGAATTTTAAAGACAGTGGGGAGAGAAAAGGGGGTAGAAAGAGAGTTTAGGGGCTGTTAAGTCATAAATTTTACTTAACAACTTACTTATATTTCATCAGCTCAGAATATTCACAGATCAATGCTCAGATATGTCTTTGCAATACAAACACTGCAAAGGCATGGGTACTATATAGTGAGCTATTAATTGCCTAAGAATAAAAGGTTGTTTCTTGTATGACTACGTGGCTATGAAACTTCTAGAACAATAAGTTTCTTAGTAGAGTGAAGGTCAAAGGTTGTTCATTAGAAAGCTAATTAGCACAGAAACACACTTTATCTTATAGGATATTCAGTAGAGATTTTTCTTGAAACTTTAACAATTCCTCTTTGAAATAGTTTCAAGGTTCCAGGTAATTATTCAGACTTCAAAAACAATAGTTGAAAAATGTGAAATGTCCCCTGAAGATAAATTTAGCTTTTAATTGTGTATGGTGTGTGTGTGTGCGTATGTGTGTGTGTATGTGTGTGTGTGTAGTGTAGATGAAAAGGGTAGTTATGAATTAAAGTGAGCTTCGATCTGAAGGATGCTTAATATGATTGATTTCTGCATAACGGGAAAGTAATGTTAAACACAAGGAAAATATTAGGGTTCACACTAAATTTGAAAAATCTATTCTTTCTGTTTTCTACTACTTTCTAGTAAGTACATGCAAATTATCAATCATCCCAACTTCCTTTAAGCTTTATTTGATTTTTTTTAGATTCATGTGATTACATTATTTTTCCTTTTTATTTTCTCTCTCAAACCTCTCCCATGTACCATTGTGAAGTGGAAATTTCTGGCTACTTTGGAGACTCAGTTGTGCCCTGTGATGTTTTTCTGGAAACTGCCTTATGAGAGGGTGTGTTGTTGGAAGCAGACATGTAGAAGGATATTTTGCTGACAACAAACATGAGGTATTTTTCTGGAAGCTTCCTGGAGAAAGAGCATGTGTTGTTTTGTGGAGTGGATGCTTGAGAGGACATGGAATGTTTTAGAAAGGATATAGGTATAACCCAGCAGACTGTGGACTATGATGTGGCATTGGTTCACCATGTGGCTCTTTGCTGGTCTTTGTTGGTCTTTACTGAAGATGATGTGGCACTGGTTTGCCTTGCCTTCTTCAATGATTGTCATTTGTCATGACATCACGGAGAGAAATATACCAAAGAACTTCTCCTGTTCTCCTAGTGAACTGCCATTGCTGATTAGTGAATGATGTTTGCAAGTGAATCTAGCTACTGCTGCTGATTCATGTGAGCTAAACTGATGCCATCCTGACAATGAAGATTGGAATCACCCCAAAGAAGTATTTCTAAACAGGCCCCCTTCCCACTTTGCCCTTTAATCATTCCTTTCCAGCACCTCTCGTGGGTGATGGGTTACAAGGGAGGTTTAAGTATTTAAGAACCCTTATTAAAGTAGCTTTTTAAAAATCTAAACCTACACCATTCCATTGCACTCATTTAAATTCACGTCCTCTTTTTAAAAATCATTGTTACATGTATGTGTTTATATTCCTAAATATAGAAATATGAACCACCAAGTCTTTATGATATTACTTGTGTGTACATGATTTCAGAGTGGAGTACTTTTCATCTTGGGACAACTACTTCTTCTACTCTTGTCATTTCCAAATTGTCATACTGGTGATCCTTCATGGGTGGGACTGCCTTGAAATTTCTAGGAGAAACAACATAACAAAAACTTTCTGTTTCCCTAGTTTTTACAATTTTTCTATCCCATCTTCCACATTGTTCTCTGAGATTTGGTTACAGGATTTGTGTTGTAGATATATCTATTGGGTTTCCCAACTCTGTATTTTAATGGATGGGAGTTGTCTGTAATGGTTACTAATTTCTTTGCAAACAAGTTTCCCTGATGAAGGATAAGAACTATACTCACTTATCTGTAGTTAGAAGGACAAATATTTAAAATGTGGTTAATAAATAAATTCCTTTTAATTTAATTCTTTTTTTCTCCATGATCAGCATAGAGGGCTTCCATTTATTTTTTAAATTATTCTTTCATATACTACACTCCAACTGCAGTTTCCCCTCTCTCCATTCCTCCCAAACCCTCCATGCACATCCCCAGATATTCTTGCTTTGTGTTCCTAAAACGAACCAATCGAAGAAACAAAAACAGCAAAAAAAAAAAAAAAAAAAAAAAAAAAACTCACAAACAACAAAACAGGTCTCTCAGGGATTTACTTAGCAAACCAAGATACAATAAAACTGGGCACAAGTAGTCATATCATGGCAGATGTAGCAACCTTGAAGGAGCAAAGCTTCCCAGGAGCAGTCAAAAGAGGAACAGACACAATCATTCTGACTGTTACAAGTTCCCCAAGAAGACCAACGCACACAACAGATGCAGAGTAACTAGTGCAGACCCATGTAGGCCTTGTGATTGTTGATTCAGTCTCTGTGAGTCCCTATGAGCCCAGGTTAGTTTATTCTATGGGTCATGTTTTCTACCCCTCTGGCTCCTACAATCAGTGTTTGGCTGTAGGTCTCTGCATCTGCTCCTATCAGATGCTAAATGACATCTCTTTTGATGATAACTCAGCTAGGCACTGCTACACTCACTCACCTATGAGAATAACAGAATATCAGTAGGATATTCTTCCAGTCATTTTTGGTTCTATCCTAGGTCACTGGGCTGTCGCGACTCTGGCTCCTGGATATCTAGGCAGTGTCAGGCCTGGGCTCCCTCGTGTGGAATGGATGTCAGGCCAGATCAGCCTTGTAGTGGTTACTTGCACAAGTTCTGTACCACCATTGCCCCAGCATGTCTTGCTGGCAGGACAGATTTTAGGGCCAAAGTTTTATACTTTGGATGATGTCTTAGGAATTTAAATTAAAAAAACAAGACAGGATACAGAGGGTAGTTAATAATATCATAAGTGAGTGCTCAAGTCCTTTCATTTTTAAAAGCAAATAAAATGTATCCAATGTATTATCCAGTCCTGGATATAATAATCAAGTAGAGACAAACTTTATGTATTATTTAATGTAATTATTCTGTACAAAATTTAAATGAGATGTGAAATTTTGATTTCTTGATTCTTTACATGTATAAATGAGTATGTTTCTTCCCTTTTCATAAAAATATCTTTATTCAAATCACATCCGAATTACATTTAGTAGCTTATGGTACTAAATTAAATCTCTCACATTTGGTAATTATTTTCAGATAATTCATTTATAAACTTACATGTATAGTCACACGCCCACACCCACACTTAGATATTTGTGTGACCATCACCATGATCATACCATACAGCACTTCCATCATCTAGCAACTCCTACCCAGTCATCTCCAGTCACCACTTCCAGTGTGCAGTTGCTCTCTGATCAGCTATCTCCGCCCTATTCTCTCCGAGTGCAGCTTTACATTTTCTGGAATTGGACTCGTGTAAAATGCAATCCATTATGTCTTTCATGTGACACCACATTTCTGCTCTGTGCTGAATTGTTGATTGTATCATTAATTCATGAATACTTTACCTTGGGACACTCTCATTTGTTTTTCGTTTATTCAGATACAGCTAGCTGTTTTCCTTTGGATAACTACGTTGGGTGAGAATTGTTGAAGTATATGATATGTTAAACTATAACCAATCTCTAATGTACTATTTGTGCTCACACTGTGTAGTATGAATGGTACCATTGTCATTCTTCTTTATTGGTATGGGATACTGATGCTATTTTTTATTCTATATCTAGCTTTCCAGTAGGTCTGTGGTGGTTCCCTGTTGGTTATGAACTGCACTTCCTTAATGATTCATAATGTGTCTTTAACAATGAATTTACTATCTGGATGCTACCTTTGACAAAGACGTTTTTCTAAGCTTTTGATCACTAAAAATGTGCTTTATTTTTTTTTTTTACTATGGTGTTACCAAAATACTTGTTTTAGGAATCAAAGTCATCTATCTGATATTTATAATTTTGTAAGTCTCATATTCAACAATTTTTATTAATTTTTTGAAACTAGATTATCTCTAAATGTGCTTTGAATGTGATTTCCCTTTCGCAAACTCTTCTCTCCTCTCCACTGCACAATCCATCCAAATCCATGAACTCTGTTTTTCTTGCTCAATAGGAAGTAAACAAGAATATGCTACTACTACTACTACTACTACTACTACTACTACTACTACTACTATTACTACTACTACTACTACTACTACTACCACTACTACCAGTACTACTACTACTACTACTACTACTACTACTACTACTACTACCACCACTACTACTAAAAGCAAGCAAACAAAAAGAAAGAGCCAACCTATAAATGCAGAAAAACCATACTGACACAGATACACACATTCACACACACACACACACTCACGCACACGCCACCCATAAAACAAAATAAAAAAATCTAAGCAAATTATCTATAAGGCATAAACAAACAAACAAACAAACAACTATGACAGCAAACATTGCCCAGACAAAGCATTATGAAAACAAAAGTCTTCACAAAAAGCATTGAGTTCATTTTGTGGTTGACCATCTTCTGCTGGGCGTGGGTCCTTTTCTTATGTATGGTTTGAATACCAAGCAAGAGCCTATTGGGGAAAACTAATTTTCCCTTAATGACTGCTTATCAGGAGAAAGGTCCTGTGTTAGGGATTGCGTCATGTGTCTGCTTCCACTCTCAGAGCTTGGAACTCATCTGGCTAAGAATTGTGCAGTCTCTGTGAGTTCATGTGTATGTCAGTCTGGTTGTGGCTGGAAAGCTTTGTTTCCTTGGTGTCTTCCATCCCCACTGACTCTTAAAATATTTCTGTCTCATCTTCCACAGAGTTCCCTGAGCCTGAGGGGAGAGATCTGATAGAGATATCCTATTTATTTAGTGTTGGGCATTACAAGTTCTCTCATGCTCTTCATAGTGTCCAGATGTAGGACTCTGTATTGTTCCCATGCACTGCGGGAGGCTGCTTCTCTCATAATGGCCGACATGCTGATCTGTGAGGATAGCAGACTGTCATTGGGAGTCATTTTACTGCTAAGCTCCTTTAGAAGCAGTGGTATTTGGTTTTCCAGTAGGTCTATGGTCTATTTACTCTCAGGTTCTTGGCAATCAAATCAATGTCAGGCATGGATTCTTCCTGTGGAACAGACTTTTCTTCTAATCAGAAAATGATTGTTTATTTACAAAACTTAGTGCCAAAACTAAACCAGCATATCTTGTAGGCAGGTCACCAGTGTAGATTGTAGGTTTTGTAGCAGGGTTGGGGTTTAATTGTATCATCATGCAGACTACCAATACCATTACAATAGACGCAAAGGCTCTAACTAAGCATCAGCTCAACTTCTTGTTTAATGAGCTTTGCAGGTGTTGTCTTCTGCACTGGGGACTTCCCATCAGTTTGTGGAGAGAAACTAATAGTTTTCTCCATAACCTGGGTTGTTTTTGTGTTTCCATTTGGACTTTTTTGTGAACAGATGTAAATGAGTAGATATAACTCATCCGTCATTGGAGGTTTCATTGGGTAGCAAGACATGTCTAATTGGACATCTATCCATCTATCATCTTTCTCTCCCTCCCACCCTCCCCCTCTATCTCTCCCTCTCTCACCTGTCTGCCTATCAATACTTTATCTATCTATCTATCATCTATCTATCTATCTATCTATCTATCTATCTATCTATCTATCTATCTATCTATCTATTATCCCTTTTGGGTATGAACAGCCTGAAAGAATTGGTAACAAAAGAAAATGAATGTAACTCAGAGTAGTAAAACGTCATGTTATAACTAAAGAAATTATTATTTCCAGACAGGGCAATGTTAATTATATATGAAAAATCCTAAAGAATAGAGTTAAACATGTAATTAGAATTCCTAACAATAGTTCAGTCATATCAATGGGAAAATATCACAAGAAAATCAATAGTATCTTTTCACTGGAAATTAACAATTTAAATTTAAATCAAGAAAATTTAATAACAGGGCCTGGAGAGTTGGCTTAGAGGTTAGGAGAATGGCTGCTCTTTGAGAGAACCTGGGTTCAGTTCCCTGCCTCCACCTGGTAGCTCACAATGATCTGTAATTCTAGTTTCAAGGGATTAGTTTTCTCTTCTGGTTTCCATATGTACTGGATATGCATGTGGTAGCAAGACATACGTGCAGACAAAATACTCTTACTTATTAAATGAAATAAGTTTATTAATTCTTCAATAATCAGCCTATAATCTACATAATATTGAGTATAGGTATATAATCAGCCTATAATCTACATAATATTGAGTATAGGTATAGAGTAACTAAGGAAGTCAAAGGTCACCCTAGGAAGGGAAATAGAACAAATAATTATATATTTATGGATGTGTAGGGGACTGGAGAGAGAGAGAGGCTCAAACAGGGAAGGGGAGAAAGGAAGGCATAAGGGAGGGAATGTTCAATATAATATTGCTTTTATCCTGTAGAAAAATATTATCTGTCTCTATCATTATGTTAGCTTTTATTTTTGAATTTCCTAATCCAATATCACTTCTTCATTTGTCTAGTTACTCTTTTATAAACCTTGGTGATCTTGAGAAAAATCAACTTCAGGTTGTTTAGACTTAGCTCTAGAATATTAAATCTTATGGACTTTTATTCTTACAATAACTTATTTATGATAAGTACTTATTATATTCATTTCATATTGCTCTGTTATCTTGAATATTTTCCCTACTTATGCTGCTTTGGTTTTCATATACTTTGCATTTTCAAGGTGGTTCAGGTAGATTCTTCTATTATTAACTTTGGGCGTTTATTTTTTGTTCTGTAGAAGCAGATGCTTTTTTTTAAATACAGCTTCTTCAGTTCAGTTCCTTATCTACTGCCTCCAGTTTTAATCAGTTGTGCCTTAAACTATATTCAATTCAATGTTTTTCAAATTTTCTTATAATTTCTCTTTATATGTAGTCATTTTGGCTAATTTGAGTATTTTCCAAATATCTTTTGGTTTTAATTTCTGGCTTAATTTGATTGTGTTCATGAACACATTTCATATGATTCAATTCTCATAAATTGATCGAGACTTTTAATAACCTAGAATAAAATCCATTATTGAAACAAGTACGTGCTGAGCAGAACTTTATATCAATATGTTAAGTTGGTTAGTAATCTTAGTATTATGTCATAGCCTTACTATCATGTGTCTTTGAAATGTGGGATATTTATCAGTGAATTAGAGATGTTTAAGATGTTAAATTTGATTGTTCCGCCTATGGGATTTAGAATCACCATGCTCTGAATCTCTCTCTCTCTGTTACTCTGTCTCTGTCTCTCTCTCTGTGTCTCTGTCTCTGTCTCTCTCTCTCTGTGTGTGTGTGTCTCTGTCTCTCTCTCTCTCTCTCTCCCTTTGTGTGTGTGTCTGTCTGCCTGTCTATGTCTGTGTATCTGTGTGTTTATGTGAGGGGACAGAGAAGCAGTAGCATTTATCTTGCTTGGCTTCCTAACCTGGGGTGTAATGTATCTAGGGACCTTACATTTCATTGTGACATTTAGATCCATGTTCACATTATATCTTTCCCATTAAGAAGGAGCAGAATGTACCTTCCAACCATGAACCTAAATATGAATTTTCTTTCTTCAGCTGCTCTTTTTAGAGTTTTTGTCCCATCAATGAGAAAAGTAACTACTGAAGTGATGCCCTCTCTACGCACACCCACAGCATCTTCTATTTCTGCTTGCTGTTCTGTCTTATGCTGTTCTGTAGATATTGTTTTCTAGATAGCAGATAATTGACTTGATTTTATATCTAAATTAGAAGCCTGTCGTTCATTAAACATAAGGAACACTTATCTTGAATATTTGTTGTGATAAGGATGGTCTGAATCCACTATTTTCTGTTTCTGCTTTGGCTTGAAAATTTGTATATTGTCAAAATATATATGGTGAACTTTAACTTTCTTGGGATGTGATTAAGAACTAGGATGATTAATTATTCCAATTTTGTAGAACTAATGCTCAATTTGAAGAGATGCCCAGTCCTTTTGTATTCTGTGCACATGACAGCATGTTTTCAGCCACATTTGTCCCACTTGCTATGTAAGAATCCAATAAGAAGGTGTGGTTTTGAAAGTTGAGAAAAGCCCTCCAAGGACACCATATCTGCTGTCACTGTGAAATTAAATTTCAAAGACTTTACACATATGGTGAATAAATATTTACTCTTTATAAACTACCCAGTCTGAAATACTTTGATACAGCAGTACCAGTAGGCTAAGGCTCTCACTGATATTTTCCAATTTTTACACTTCATTTTTCTTTTAGAGTAGTTGATTCTTTATTGCTATTATTTCAGCTTAATTCATTTTTTAGATTTTTCTCCATGTTTGTTTATTATTTCTAGTGAAAATTATAGACTTTCCCTTTGTCTAAGAACATATGACATATAAATATATATTTCTGACAGTCTTCTCTCAAATAATGTCATATTTTGTTATGTAATTATCTCAAATTCTATCTATCATTCTCCAACATTTGAAATAATATACTTATTACAAATTCTAGAAGTTTCTGTTATTAATTTTCTTTTAAACTACCAGTTATTTTGATGAATCAATTCTTTTATGTTTAGTGACTTATACACAATTTTAACATTGCTCAGTATGGCCATAAATCTAAATTTTATAAGCATAATTTATCTTCTTCATCCTGAGCTATTATTGCACTATGTCTTGCAATTCGAAAGAGTGGAAACTATTCTGGTAGTAATACTATGTTCTGTTGATCAAAAGGTGCCATATAATTAGAATTTTCCCCATTTTGGCTGGCCACAGGAGTGAGACACATGACAGTTGCTCACCGTACAGCTGTTTAGTTGTGCTTTCTTAGATTGAGGTGATTGCTTTTTTCACTAAGAAGAAGTAACCCCAAAACTGCAAAATGTCTATGGCTTTCTCTTTGTCACATGATTAAAGTTGCTAAATCTTTTCTTAAGCTGCTCTTTTTATTTACTCATTTATTTCTGCTAATTAAAATTAAAATAGTGACATTATTTTTCTCTCTTCATTCATCCTCAGAGCTCCTCTCATGTTCCCTTTCTACAAACATTTCCATGCCCTCTTTCACACCCTCCCAAATATATGGTCTCTTTTTCTTTTGCACACACACACACGTATGAATATATGTATCAAATACACACACTCATTGCATTGATGAGTCTCTTTAGTGTCACTTGTAGATATGATTTCAGGGCTGACATATAAAACCAATTAGAAGCTGATCTCTGGGGAGGACTAAGTCTCCCTCTCTTTGAAATCATTAGTTCCTTGTCTAGGGATGAGATTTTCCCCTTCCACATTAGCCTGTCTAATGGTGTTTTCATTGCTCAAATCTTCTTTCAGCAGCCATAGTGTTGTATGATGGTGTAGATTCCCTGATATTTCTAGAAAATACCATCTCACAGTTGACTTCCTAGATTTTATAGTCTTTCTGCTCCCTATCCAAGAGGTAGCCATTCAGATTTTAGTCACTTCTGCCTTTCAGTATCTGCTATGGGCCCTTTCAGGTTGGTAGAATTGGCCATGCAACACTGGAAAACTTACTTTTATATATTCTTCACATTTTTAAAGCATGTTAATGATCAATAGCAATCGTTATAGCTGGTCTTATTGGATATAAAATATGTGGCTGGGTTTTAAATAAAATATTTTATGTAAGTGAATTATGATCTTTCAAAGTAGTAATAGTGTTACAACAGCACTAATATTTCATAATTAAAAATAAATGATAATAGCCAAAACCTATCAAGTACTTTTCAATATGTGATGAAAAATTAGAGGCCCTTTATAAACAGATCCTAAAGCTCTTGAGAGTCTACTCTAAAAAAACGATGCAGTGGTTTCAAATGCCTTCTGGAGTCAATAACATCCAACTCTGAAGTTAATAGGCCACTTTTACTTCAGAAGTTCCTAGAGTGTATGGTGTACTTGAATTTCTAAATTTTTTATGGTATATAGAAAATATACCATAATTACTACTATTATTATTTCATATTATTATATTATAACATATAATAATTATGCACATATTATTATATTGTCAATTATTATTATTGGCTGCTAAATTTTTGTGAAGTATACTTATATTCTTTAAAGAACTGTGTGTCTGTGTCTCTGTCTCCTTCCACCTCTCTCTCTCCCTGTGTGTGTGTGTGTGTGTGTGTGGTGTGTGTGTGTGTGTGTGTGTGGTGTGTGTGTGGTGTATGTGTGTGTGTGGGTGTGTGTGGGTGTGTGTGTGTGTGTGGTGTGTGTGTGTGTGTGTTTGGTGTGTGTGTGTGGTGTATGTGTGTGTGTGGGTGTGTGTGGGTGTGTGTGTGTGGTGTGTGTGTGTGTGTGTGTGTGTGTGTGTGGTGTGTGTGTGTGGTGCGTGTGTGTCTGTGTGTGTGTGTGTATGTGTGTCTGTGTGTGGTGTGTGTGTATGTGGTGTGTGTGTGTCTGTGTGTGTGTGTATGTGTGTCTGTGTGTGGTGTGTGTGTATGTGGTGTGTGTGTGTGTGTATGTGTGTGTGTGTGTTTCTGTGTATGTGTGCTTGCTTTCTCTTTTGTGGTGGTTAACCCTTACATACAAGTTTAACATCAGATGAAAACTTTACATGCTTAAATTCTTCCAGCTCCCTCTTTGCTTGCTTTCCTTCTTTGGTGATGTTATAGCTTTCGACACATATGTTTCTGAGATATTTCTCAATTAGTAGTAATATCTCTTTCTGATTCTTCTAGTTTTCTGTTTATTCTTTTCTTTCTTCCTTTCTTTCTTTCTTTCTTTCTTTCTTTCTTTCTTTCTTTCTTCTTTCTTTCTCTCTCTCTTTCTTTTCCTTCCTTCCTTCTTTCCTCCCTTCCTTCCTTCCTTCCTTCTCTCTCTTTCTTTCTTTCTTTCTTTCTTTCTTTCTTTCTTTCTTTCTTTCTTTCTTTCTTTCTTTCTTCCTTCCATCCTTTCATGCTTTTTACTACAGAATGTCTGTGACAGTTACCATTCATAAAGCATGAGAGGTAACATTTTAACACATATTATATTTTCTTTTCTCATTGATTTCTGTTCTCTTCTGTTCTCTGCATCTTTTTTTTTATATTGGTCACCTCTCCACTGTCTTGTGGTAAGGAATTAATGGTGGTGTTTTCCATCTCTTCACAGGCTGCTTTTGTAGTGCTATTTGACTAAGGAACCTTTCTATGATTCCCCATGTATCTCACCTTTAAATACCCTTTGTTTAGCATTATACAGAACACTTTCTATTATCATCAGTTCTCTATAAACTTTCTCTAGTACCTGGACCTCTTCAAACACAACTTTGACTTTGTTTATTGGAGCGTGTCCTTTTTGGCATCATATCCAGCTCAGTGACTGTAGGGAAAGCATTTACAGCAGCTGGCTCAGGATCTATTTCTTTCCATTATGAAGCGAGCTTCCCAAGGAAAGAATACCCATAATCAAATCTACTTTATTGTAAACACGTGGATAATGATGAGTCTCCTGATAAAAAGACTAATGATAATGGCATGGAAGTACTCGGCAGTACAATGCTCTTGTGAAGGTATGCCTGGTTACTTATCATAAGAAAATCTAATATATGAACTTATGAAGAAATTTCCCTGCAGAATATCATGTAGATCATTTAATGATTGGATTTAATGATCATAAAATGCAGTTGATTAATAACGTAAATGTTCATCACTTGCTGAGAAAGTAATTTGTACACCTTACTTAGAGACCACCTGTTCCTCAGAATGGGTGACAGAATTCACATTTAAAGTGGGAAAGATTCAAGAGAGACAGATCAGTAAACAGGATTAGCTCTCTTTTACTTCTACATCATACCTACTTACATTGCTAAAATTATTAGTAAACCTTAATGTAAGTTGTGGTGGCCTGAATACTGTCCTATCAAAAGTACACATGCCTCAAGTCCTAAAATCTGGATGTTTGGTAGCCTAAATAGCAAAGAATGTTAAAGATGTAGATGGAATTAAGATTTGCTCTGGTGAACTTCAGGTTTTAAGTTTATAGTAGATTAGAGAAGGTCCAAAGTTACCATAGAAGTTCTTATGAGTAGGATAACATAGAAAAGGCCATCAGCATGGTGGTGTAAAAGAATACAAACCAGTTTTATTGTTTTTGCATATGGTTATTTTGGGTACCATGTTTTCAGGAGATTAAAACTAAATCTATATTATGATGTAACAATCCCACTGCTGGTTACCTAAACAAATCTATGCTCTCATGTGCTTTGCCCCATTATTCACAGAAGTCAAGCTGGGATGTATTACTGTACCTAAATACCTGAAAGGAGCAGCTTAAGGGTGGAAATATTTATTTTTGTTCATATTTTTAGGAAATGTGGTTCATAGTGTAGTGACTGTGAATGCATACTGGTGGGAGTGACTTGCATCTTGGCAGTGGGAGCTTTCTCACATCTGAGCAATCAGGAAGAGTTATGAGGAAGAAGAGTAGACTGTACCTGTAACTCTAAAAACACTCTTTCCCTTCTGCCCAGTGCTTGTTGCTAGGGTAGACTCCTAGCTGGTCTGATCCCATGAATACAACATATCCTGATCCATGCTAGAGGACCAGCTGAACTCAAAGCAGTTGAGGACCCTCTGCACTCAGAAAAGTTGGAACTTCTGCACTCAGAGCAGCTGAGCAGTTGAGAACCTTCTGCACTCAGAGCAGTTGAGGATCAGCTGCACTCAGGGCAGCTGGACAACAGCTTGACTGCTCCACTGAAGACCCAACAGTCTGAAGGCCTTCCAGGAGATCTACTCTAGCCAGTGCAATATATCAGCTACCTCTCTGCCCCTGTGAAGAGTCCCCAAGTGGAATGTCTCACAGGTGGTCTGATACAGCCTGGGCTGCAGGCCTGCCAGGAGACCTGAAGCAACCTAGGGACAAAAGAGGAAGACTCCAGACAGTCACCCAGAACAACAAATATCAAGGATAACCAGATGTCAAGAGGAAAGCACAAGACCATAAGAAACAGAATCCAAAATATGTACAGCAAAACTTTCAATCAACATAGACCGAGAAAAGAAAATATTTCAGGACAAAACCAAATTCAAACAGTACCTATCTATGAATCCAACCCTACAGAAGATCCTTGATGGAAAACTACATCACAAGGAAGATAGCTGCACCAGAGAAAGGCCAAAATATTAAGCATCTCACAACAAATTCAAAGGCAGAGAGCCACAAGCACATAAAACCACCTACAAAACAAATATATCATGAACCAACAGTCATCTCTCTTTAATATTTCTCAATATTAATGGTCTCAACTCATCTATAAAAAGAAATAAGCTAACAGACTGGATACTCAAACAAGATCCAACATTTTGCTGCATGAAAGAAACACACCTCAATAACAAAGATGGACACTATCTCAGAGTAAAAGGGTGGAAAAAGGTGTTCCAAGCAAATGGTCCCAGAAAACAAGCAGGAGTTGCCATCCTAATAACCAATAAAACAGACTTTCAACCAGAGGTATCAAGCATAATGGAGAAGGATATTTTATATTCATCAAAAGGGAAATCCACCAAGAGAAAGTCTCAATTCTAAACATCTTTGCTGCAAAAGGAAGAGCACCCAAATTCATAAAAGAAACTTTACTAAAGTTCAAAATACACATTGAATCCCATACGATAATAGTGGGAGATTTCAACATCCCACTCTCACCAATGGACAGGTCATTGAAACAGAAACTAAACAGAGACACAGTGAAACAAAAAGAGGTTATGAACCAAGTAGATTTAACAGAAATCTACAGAACATTTCATCCTAAAACAAAAGAATACACCTTCTTCTCAGCACCTCATGGTACCTTCTCCAAAATCGCCCATATATCTGGTCACAAAACAACCCTCAACAGATACAAGAAGATTGAAATAATCCCATGTATCCTATCAGATCACTTGGGGATAAGGGTGGTCTTCAATAACAGCAAAAACTACAGAAAGTCCACATACACATGGAAACAGAACAACTCTTTACTCAAAGATAACATGGTCAGGGAAGAAATAAAGAAATAAATGAAAGACTTCCTGGAATTTACAGAAAATATTGACACATCATACCCAAACTTATGGGACACAATGAAAGTAGTGGTAAGGAAAAAGTTCATAGCACTAAGTGCCCTGGTAAAGAAACTAGAGACATCTTACACTAATAACACCACACCTGAGAACTCTAGAACAAAAAGAAGCAAACTCACCCAAGAGCACTAGAAGGCAGGAAATAGTCAAACTTGGGGCAGAATTTAACCAAATAGAAACAAGGAAAACAGTGGAAAGAATTAGCAAAACAAAAAGCTGGTTCTTTGAGGGAATCAACACTATAGGTAAACCCCTAGCCAAACCAACTAAAGGACAGAGAGGCAGTGTCTAAATTAACAAAATCAGAAATGAAAAGGGAGATATAACAACAGATATGGAGGAAATTCAAAAAATCATCCGATCCTACTATAAAATCATATATTCAACAAAACTCAAAAATCTAAATGGAATGGATGGTTTTCCAGACAGATGCCACATACCAAAGTTAAATCAAGAGCAGGTAAATTATCTAAACAGGCCCATATCACACAAGGAAATAGAAGAATTCATTAAAAACCTCCCAACCAAAAAATTCCAGGGCCACAAGGATTTATTGCAGAATTCTACCAGACCTTCAAAGAAGACCTGATACCAATTTTCCTCAAACTATTCCATAAAATTGAAGCAGAAGGAACATGACCTCACTTGTTCTATGGAGCCACAATTACTCTGATACCTAAACCATGCAAGGACCCAACCTAAAAAGAGAACTTCAGGTCAATCTTGCTTATGAATATTGATGCAAAAATACTCAATAAAATTCTTGCAAACTGAATCTAAGAACACATCAAAACCATAATTCACCATGATCAAGTAGGCTTTATCCCAGGGATGCAACTTGGTTTAATATACTAAAATCCATTAATGTAATCCACTATATAAACAAACTCAAAGAAAAATATCACATGACCACCTACTTAGATGCAGAAAAAGCACTTGACAAAAATAGAACACCCATTCATGTTAAATGTGTTGGAGAGATCAGGAAGTCAAGGCCCATACCTAAACATAATAAGCACAATTTCTTGCAAACCAACAGCCAATATGAAATTAAATGAAGACATACTGAATCAACCCCCTTGAAATTGGAGACAAGAAAAGGATGCCTACTCTCCCCTAATCTATTCAATATAGTACCTAGAACAATAAGACAACAAAACGAGATCAAGGGGATACGAGTTTGTAAAGAAGAAATACAGGTATCGCTATTTGCAGATGATATGATAGTAAACATGAACAGCCCCAAAACTTGTACCAGAGAACTTCTTCAGCTGATAAACAACTACAGCAAAGTGACTGGATATAAAACTAACTCAAATATATCAGTAGCCTTCTTTTATACAAAGGATAAACAGGGTGAGAAAGAAATTAGGGAAACAACTCCCTTTACAATATCCACAAATAATATAAAATATCTTGGGAAAACTCTAACCAGACAAGTGAAAGACCTGTATGACAATAACTTCAAGTCTCTCAAGAAAAAAATCAAGGGAGATCTCAGAAAATGAAGAGATATTCCATACTCATGTTATTGGCAGAATTAACATAGGAAAAATAGCCATCCTGCCAAAGGCAATCAATAGTTTCAATGCAATCCCCATCAGAATCCCAACACAATTCTTCAAAGACATGGAAAGAGCAATTCCCAAATTCATCTGGAAAGGCAAAAACCCAGAATAGTGAAAACAAGTCTTAACAATAAAAGAAGAGCTGGGGGGAATCACCATCCCTGACCTCAAGCTTTACTACACAAAAATAGTGATTAAAAACTGCATGGTATTGGTATAGAGACATACATGATGATGATCAATGAAATAGGATTGAAGACCCAGAAATAGAACCACACATTTACAGACACTTCATCTCTGACAACAAAGCCAAAAATATACAATGGAAAAAAGAAAGCATCTCCAATAAATAGTGCTGGTCTGACTGGCTGTCTGTATGTACAGAAATGAAAATAGTCAAGGACCTCAACATAAAACCAGATACACTGAATCTAATAGAAGAGAAATTGTGAAAGAGCCTTGATCTCATTGGCACAGGGGGAAATTTGCTAAACAGAACTCCAATAGCTCATGCTCTAAGAGTAAGAATTGATAAATGGGACCTCATGAAACAGGAAAGCTTCTATAAGGCAAAGGATATTGTCAATAAGACAAATCGGCAACCTAGAGATTGGGAAAAATCTTCACTAACCCCACATCCAATAGAGGGCTAATATCCAAAATAAATAAAGAACTCAATAAGCTAACCACCAAAAATCCAAACAACCCAATCAAAAAATGGGGTATAGTGTTGTGGATAGCCCTGGGGCTAATTATGTTTGATGTTAATTCCATTCTCCTATGAGTGGTTGTGAACAAGGAATGAGTCAGCACTCAGGTGATTTCCTATAAACCTGCTTCCCAACTTAATTTGTAAAATAAAGGAGAGCTGATAATTGGGCAGATAAAAGGGAAGGTGGAGCAGAAAGTGGGGGAGAGAGGAAGGAAAAAATGGAAGAGGGAGAGGATGCAGAGGGAGAGGAAGAAGAAAAACAGAGTAGAAGCACATGACCTGAGGAAACTGCAAGTTCTAAGGGGTCTCATAAGCTGAGGAAGATGGTAGTGTAGTGGTAGATCTGCCCAATCTAGGTGCACAGCATGTATTCATATAAACTGTTGTGTTTTCATTGCTGGGGCATATTTGGGAGGAGATTTACTGCAGCAGTACAGAACTAAGCTGAGAATTAACAACAGAGGAATCTCTAATGGCTGAGAAGCACTTAAAGAAATGTTCAAACGCTTAGTGATCAGAGAAATAGAAATTAAAACAGCCCTGAGATTCCACCTCACACCAATCAGAATAGCTAAGATCAAAACCTCAGGTGACAACACATGTTGACAAGGATGTGGAGAATAAGGGACACTTCTCCATTGCTGGTGTAATTGCATACTGGTGCAACCACTCTGAAAATCATTCTGGAGGTTCCTCAGAAAATTGGAAATAGATCTATCTGAAGACCCAGCTATACCACTTTTGGGAATATACCCAAAAGATGACCCACCATGCCACAGGGGCATGTGTTCCACTATGTTCATAGCAGCCTTATATGTGATAGCCAAAAGCTGTGAACAACTCAGATGCCCCACTACAGAAGAATGGATGCAGAAAATGTGGCTCATTTACACAATGGAATACTACTCAGCTATTAAGAATGAGGACATCCCGAGTTTTGCAGGCAAATGGATGGAACTAGAAAATATCATCCTGAGTGAGATAACTCAGACCCAGAACAACATGCATGGTATGTACTCACTAATAAGTGGATAAGAGCCAAAAAATAAAATAAAATAATAAAGAAAGAAGTACAGAATACCGATACAGTCCAAAATATTCAACAAGCCGAAGTGCCCAAGTGAGGATGCCACAGTCCCACTTGGGAGGGAGAAGAAAGCAATTACTGGTGGGGAGGGAGATAAGGAGAGAAGGAAGTGGAAGGAGTGGCCAGAGGTGAGGGTGGGGATAGGTGAACTTGATCTGGTATTTGGTGAGAGAAAAGGACTGAAGGCCTGAGAGCCAGCAGAAAGAATGGAAACAGGCAACTTACTTCAGGAGTTAGGAGGTCGGAGGCTCCCTCCAGAATGCACAAAAGATCTGGAAGGTGAGAGGCTATCAGGACTGAGAAGGAGGGCTTTTGATGAAATGACTGACAGTAGAGAGTGGGAATTTATAGAGCCCATCTCCAGCAGGAAGACAGGACAGGAAGTGAGGAATTGGGTTGCCATCCCACAGTCACAACTCTGACCCATAATTGTTCCTGTCTGAAAGAATTACAAGGATGGAAGGAGAGGACTCTGAGGAAGAGAAGGTCCAGTGACAGGCACAAAGTGGGATCCAGCTCAAGGGGAGGTACCAAGGCCTGACACTTGCTGAGGCTATGGAGCACTCACAAAAACAGACCTAGCATGACTGCCGTCCAAAAGACGCAACAACAGTTGAAAGAGTCAGATGCAGATATTTGCACCAAACCAATGCACAGAAGCAGCTGACCCCTGTTGTTGAATTAGGGAAGACTGAAGAAGCTGAGGAGCAGTGCTATTCTGTAGGAGGACCAGCAATCTCAATTAAACTGGACTTTTGATATCTCTCAAACTTTTGACCACCAACCAGGCAGCATACACCAACTGATGTGAGGCCCCCAAACACATACAGTGGAGCACTGCTAAGTCTGTGTTCAATCTGAGATGATGCACAAAACCTTCAAGAGACTGGAGGCCCCAGGGAGTTTAGAGGTCATGTGGGGTGGGGTATGGAGACATCCACATGGAAACAGGGGTGTGGGAGGAGGTATGGGATGTGGATCAGTTGGCGGGTAGATGAGGGGGAATGGAATGTGGACTGTAAAATAATTAATTAATTAATTAATTAATTAATTAAAATAAATGAAAAAGGACACTCTTCCACCTCTTTTTGCTAGTTTCCATTATCATGAAAGTTTTACAGCCAACCCAAATAGCATCAGCAGCACGGGACAAAGTGTTCTAAAGCATGAGTCTATGTGGGGTAGGTTAATTTTATACCCACACAGTTGTGCTCACTAGGCACTTACTGAAGAAAATCAACCATACCTATATCATAAAAATGGGAGAAAATCTGAATAATAATCTCAATGTCTAGTTTTAGGACAAAAGATTTGAGTGAGCATTTTCATGGTCAATAAAATAAATTTAATAAGTATTAAACATTATTTATACCCATGATACTTGAGTAAATTTCGTGACTGATCTTTGAAAGAAAGCAATTACAAGAAATGATTCTGTTCTCCATGGACCTATCTTATAACAGTAGGGAAGCTCAGATAATATGTAGCAGGTTATGAAAAGCATTAAAACATAGCTCTAAAATACCACCAGGGCACTATGAAGATGAGATTTTGGTCCTGGGGGCTGGGGGGCGGGGGAAGTGACCCTTTATGCATATATGACCTATGGTTTAAAATAAAATGATGTTGCTAGACATTGGCATGACAAATGTCAGTTTTCACAGGGAGGCCAGGGGGCACGGGAAGCAGAGTAAGCCATGTTGACTAGTGTGGACACACAGGTTGCATTGAAGAGGGATCAAATACTCTGGGCCATTTCTTGAAAACTCAAGAAAAGCATAATTCTGTGCTCAACAGAAACTGTGTGTCATACTGTGCTGTGTTTTGGATATGAGACTTTGCAAGTGAAATCTATTATCTATCGAGAGCGGGAGAAATGTGAAAATAGTTGCGTAACACACAGCTGTCTTTACAACTATATCCAAAAGGCTTCTCTAGGAAGGTACAATAAGAAACACCAGAGGTAGGAATTTTAGGAGGCTATTCTGATTTTCCAGTGAGATTTCCTAGCTGATTCTGTGAGTATACTGGCCCCTTCCCTTAAGAGCCTAAGTCATGCCAATTGGTATGCTAATTTTATGTGTCCTCTTTATAATCCCATATCTTCTGGTTGTAGTTATTTGCAAAAGATTCATACACTGTCCAATTTAAGCCTTAAAGTTAAGAAGCAAAAAAAAAAAAAAAAAAAAAAAAAAAAGAAAATATATTTAAAATATTTCAATGAGCTGAATAGAGGATTATTGTAAACTTTTGTTTACTAAGTATGCAGATATATATGAATTATTGTGATATTTTTAGAAAATAAATGAACTATGTGCCTGGTATCTTCAAAGACAAGGAGCTTAATAATACCCCAAAAGCAATGTACTATTTCCACATTTAAAAAAAAATCTATTTTATTCTGTAGTTATTTTTTTAAAATAAAGCTTGCTCATCTCCTTTGGTTCTAGGAATATAGTGACTAATTCTATTCCTTGAGGTCAGCAATAAACTATTATTAATGAGTTTCAGCTGTGCTTTGGACATTACTCTAAGAACTTGGAATATCATCTCATTTCATGCTCCTGGCAATTTTGGGGGGAGTCTGTAATAATCTCAACAGAAAATCTTGGAAAGAAAAGCAGAAAGAGAAGAAGATGGCATGTGAGTGTGTGTGAAGAGTGTGTGTGTGAGAGAAGTATGTGTATTTTTGCATCTGTATAATTTGTAGAAGAGTATATTAGCATAAATTTTCAATTCAATATTGATGTTGGTCTGCTGCCATCCTACTTGTAGGAACACAAATTAGGCATAAACATGTAATATGAGTTAAGCCTACCGCATGAGAAAGGACAGTAACAAGGGGAAAGAAATGTGCACATATGGGTTGGCCCAGAGGTAAAGGTTATTTGTTGCTACCCTTGAGGACCTAAATCTGAACCCATGACTTTCATGGTGGGAGAAGATAATAGACTACTTTTAGTTATCTCAGACTGCCACACATACAGTGTAGCACATAGTCTCTGGCATGTGGAAGCATGTACAACAGTATAAATAAGAAAATGTATGCATTATTTATTTATCATGTACAAAATAAATAAAATGAAATAAAATTATATAGAAACATGAATTTTATATAAAATTATATGAAAAATAGGGAAAATATATAGACAATTCTAAATGTGAACTTTATACATTATTTTCTACTCTCTGACTTCACCAAATCTGGAGAATTCCAGCACTTAAAGAAGACCATGGCTCACTCTTGCTCAAGTACCTGATTTTACATACACAGTCTAATAACCTGCTGATCAATTAAGTATCAGTTATTAACTAATAAGGCATCATTCTAAAATTGTATCTTGAACTTGTATTAAAGGTATCTGTTCTATTAAAAAGCCCAAGAAGAAGGAAGACCAAAGTGTGCATACTTCAGTCCTTCTTAGAAGGGGGATCAAAATACCCATGGGAGGAGATACAGAGACAAAGTTTGGAGCAGAAACTGAAGGAAAGGCCATCCAGAGACTGCCCCACATGCAGATCCATCCCATAAACAGTCACCAAACCCAGACACTATTGCAGATGCCAACAAGAGCTTGCTGACAGGAGCCTGGCATAGCTGTCTCCTGAGAGTCTCTGCCAGTGCCTGACAAATACAGAAGTGGATGCTCACAGCCATCCATTGGACTGAGCACAGGGTCCCCAATGATGGAGCTAGAGAAAGGACCCAAGGAGCTAAAGGGGTTTGCAGCCCCATAGGAGGAACAACAATATGAACTAACCAGTACCCCCAGAGCTCCCAGGGACTAAACCACCAACCAAAGAGTACACAAGGAGGGACCCAAGGCTCCAGCTGCATATGAAGCAGAGGATGGCCTTGTGGGACATCAATGAGAGGAGAGGCCCTTGGTCTTGTGAAAGCTCATGCCCCAGTATAGGGGAATCCCAGGACAGAGGAGCAGGTGTGGATGGATTTGTAAGCAGGGG
Organism: Mus musculus; assembly: GCF_000001635.26. NCBI lineage: Eukaryota > Metazoa > Chordata > Mammalia > Rodentia > Muridae > Mus > Mus musculus. The sequence continues at coordinate 116,592,292 of NC_000080.6, read as the reverse complement.
GAGCCGGGGTTGATTGGGGGGGTGGGGGGGGTTCAGAGGGGATATGGGGAAAGGGAATAAAATTTGAAATGTAAGTAAAGAAAATATCTAATAAATAAACATTTATTTAATTAAACTTTAAATGATACAAAAATTAAAAATAAAATAAAAATAAAAAGCAGCCTTTTTCCCTTTCAGAATTTTAAGAATCAAATAATTTGTATAAATTAAAGCAGCAGATACAAATAGGATTTATGTGACAAATTTCTCTTCTAGAAGTAGCTTTAAGAAGTCAACTGGTGCCCTGTCTTCCTGCTGGAGGTGGGATCAATCTATAAGTTACTTCTCCCTACTGTCAGGCATTTCATCATTGAGTCCTGAGAGGCTCTCACCTCTCAGGCCTCTGGTGCATTCTGGAGGGTCTCCCCCCACCCCAGCCTCTTACCTCCTGAGGTTGCCTGTTTCCATTCTTTCTGATGGCCCTCAGGGCTTCAGTCCTTTTCATCCCACCCAATACCAGATCAGGTTCCCCTCTCCCCATCCCCCACCCTATCAACTTTCCCTCCCAGGTCCCTCCCTCCCTCCCCACTTGTGATTGTTTTCTTCTCCCTCTCAAATGGTCCTCACTTGGGCCCTTCAGCTTGTTGACCTTTTTGATTTCTGTGGACTATATCTTCAGTATTCTGCATTTTTTGGCTAATATCTACTTATTAGTGAGTACATACCATGTATGTCCTTTTGGGTCTGAGTTACCTTACACAGGATGATGTTTTCTAGTTACATCCATTTGCCTGCAAAACTCAGGACGTCCTTATTCTTAATAGCTGAGTAGTATTCCATTGTGTAAATGAACCACATTTTCTATATCCATTTTTCTGTAGTGGGGCATCTGAGTTGTTCCTAGTTTCTGGCTATCACAAATAAGGCTGCTATGAACATAGTGGAACACATGCCCCTGTGGCATGGTGGAGCATCCTTTGGGTATATTACCAAAAGTGGTATTGCTGGGTCTTCAGGTAGATCTGTTTCCAGTTTTCTGAGGAACCTCCAGATTGATTTCCAGGGTGGTTTTACCAGTTTGCAATTACACCAGCAATGGAGGAGTGTCCCTCTTTCTCCACATCCTTGTCAACATGTGTTGTCACCTGAGGTTTTGATCGTGGCCATTTTGATTTGTTTAAGGTGGAATCTCAGGGTTCTTTTGATTTGCATTTCTCTGATCGCTAAGGACTTTGAACATTTCTTTAGATACTTCTCAGACATTAGAGAATTCTCTGTTGTGAATTCTCAGCTTAGTTCTATACCCCATTGTTTGATTGGGTTGTTAAGTTTCTGTGGTGATTAGCTTCTCGAATCGAATTCTTTACATATTTTGGATATTAGCCCTCTATCAGATGTGGGGTTAGTGAAGATTTTTTCTCCCAATCTCTAGGTTGCTAATTTGTCTTATTAACAATATCCTTTGTCTCACAGATCTTTCCAGTTCATGAGGTCCCATCAAATAGGGGAGGGTGTTTTCATCCCACAGTCAAAACTCTCGTCCATAATCGTTCCTGTCTCAAAGAAGGGATGAAAGTGAAGAGGATCCTGAGGAAAAGAAGAGCCAGCGACAGGCTCAAAGTTGGATCCAGCTTAATGGGAGGTCCCAAAGACTAACACTATTACTGAGGCTATGGAGAGCTCAAGAAAAGGAACCTATCATGGCTGCCCTCTGAAAGACCCAACAACAGCTGAAAGAGTCAGATGCAGATATTTGCATCCAACCAATGGTCAGAAGCTGCTGACCCTTGTTGATGAATTAAGGAAAGGCTGAAAGAAGCTGAGGAGGAGGGCGACCCTGTAGGAGGACCAGCAGTCTCAATTAATCTGGAATCCTGAGCTCTCTCAAACACTGGACCACCAAATATTCAGCATACACCAGCTGATTTGAACCCCCCAACACATATACAGAAGAGGACAGCTGGGTCTGTGTTCAGTCAGAGAAGATGCATCTAACCCCGAAGCACTGGAGGCCCCAGGGAGTTTAGAGGGTTGGGTGAGTCATGGGGGTGGGGACATCCTTGTGGAAACAGGGTGTGGGGAGGAGGAATTCAATGTGCAACAGTCAGATGGTGGACCGTGTCCTGGAGGAATAAATTCTAGAGTGTAAAAATAAACAACAACAGCAACAACAACAACAACAACAACAACAACAACAACAAAAAACCCAAGCAAAGAAATAAATAAAGTAAAAAATTATCAAAAAAAAATACATCAACTGGTGATCTCATTCATGTTTAATTATTTGAAAATCGATTCTTTGATGAATAAGTCATTACTATATATCATATTTTATCAGACAGAGAGAAGATACCAAGTCTTACGAGCTTACAATCTACTGTAATGTTTGATGATATGTGACATGCATATACAGGCAACCTTCCTAAAAACTATATCTGCATGTGATCCTTATAATAGCTTTATCAGGATAGTCACTGCAGAAAAATAACATCCTTTTCCCCCTCTTTTGGGGGTGTTAGGTTTTGCGGTTACAAGTACCCATTCATGTGGTCACATCACTTTCAGTCTCACTTCTTTCCTCTCAGAAAGAGTGGCTGTGCCTCAACTCTTCAAAACCCTGTTAGGTTTCGTTGCATCACCTTGTCTTTGAATAAGATACTTTCTGCTCAAGGTTTTGCTCTCTGAAGTGCACTGTACCAACTACAAGCTGTGGAAGCTGATCCAGGTCAAATGTCACTCACCTTCCAGCTCCCATTCTCCTAGTATTGTATCTTTTTTTTTATTAGGTATTTTCCTCGTTTACATTTTCAATGCTATCTCAAAGGTCCCTCATACCCACCCCCACCCCCCAATCCCCTACCCACCCACTCCCCCTTTTTGGCCCTGGCGTTCCCCTGTACTGGGGCATATAAAGTTTGCAAGTCCAATGGGCCTCTCTTTCCAGTGATGGCCGACTAGGCAATCTTTTGATACATATGCAGCTAGAGACAAGAGCTCCGGGATACTGGTTAGTTCATATTGTTGTTCCACTTATAGGGTTGCAGATCCCTTTAGCTCCTTGGGTAATTTCTCTAGCTCCTCCATTGGGGGCCGTGTGACCCATCCAATAGCTGACTGTGATCATCCACTTCTGTGTTTGCTAGGCCCCGGCATAGTCTCACAAGAGAGAGCTATATCTGGGTCCTTTCAGCAAAATTTTGCTAGTGTATGCAATGGTGTCAGCATTTGGAAGCTGATTATGGGATGGATCCCTGCATATGGCAATCACTAGGTGGTCCATCCTTTCGTCACAGCTCCAAATTTTGTCTCTAACTCCTTCCATGGGTGTTTTGTTCCCATTTCTAAGAAAGGGTAAAGTGTCCACACTTTGGTCTTCATTCTTCTTGAATTTCATGTGTTTGGCAAGTTGTATCTTATATCTTGGATATCCCAAGTTTCTGGGCTAATATCCACTTATCAGTGAGTACATATTGTGCGAGTTCCTTTGTGATTGGATTACCTCACTCAGGATGATTCCATCCAGGTGCATCCATTTGCCTAGGAATTTCATAAATTCATTTTTTTAAATAGCTGAGTAGTATTCCATTGTGTAAATGTACCACATTTTCTGTATCCATTCCTCTGTTGAGGGGCACCTGGGTTCTTTCCAGCTTCTGACTATTATAAACAAGGCTGCTATGAACATAGTGGAGCATGTGTCCTTCTTACTGGTTGGGACATCTTCTGTATATATGCCCAGGAGAGGTATTGCGGGATCCTCTGGTATTGTATCTTAATTTGGGAAGGATAAATGTTCTATTTGCATCTCTTGCTTGCATTTCAACTAAGGATGCCATTGTTTTGTATTGCATTAAACAATTTCTATTTTCTCCAGGGTAAGGAATTGTCTAGATTTAGAAAACGTTGTATCCTATGAGCTTTACATTAATATAAATTTTATTTCCTGGTGTCTTTCTTGTAATTCCTACTCTAGAGGCCAGGGAATAAATGTTCCAGTTGTAGCCATAATGAGAACCTGCCTCAATAATGAATGTAAATTAATCAATGAATGAACTCATTGCCCAATTACATTCCCAGATAATACACTAAATATGATATTGACATACTTAAGCTTGAATCAGGGTTTATTTGGTCAATATCTCTCCTTGCAAATAACTGTCATAAAGATTCCAGTCAGGCTAAAAGGGAGCCAACCATTCTGTAGCCCCAGTTCATTTACAAGGATGCTGTGGTGTTTCCTAAGGCAGCCTTTGTTCTATGTACTGTGGGGATAGGGTGTATTTCCTTGGGATTTCCTCCATTGTTTATCTTCTTTATAATCTCGTATAACTCTGACAAAGATTGTATAGTTGTTAAAGTTCCTGATAACATCTATTCAGAAGACTTCTAAGAGTGTGCTCTTGATTTTGGTAAATAGACTGTTGAACAAAGAGTTAGCTTGATACTTCCCTCATTCATTTTATCTAGTATTCATCTTCCTATGGCCTTCCCTGCTCCTGGTTAAGATGCTCAGAGGATGAGTGTTAGATTTTACTCATTCATTTCTCTTGAACACACACATTCATTTTTTTTTCCTGGACGTGTGCAAGAGTTTCTTTTTGAATCTAGAATTTTATACGTTTCTATCTTGGGATGGGCTTATTTGAGGTATTGTTTTGAACATCTATTAGCTTGTTTCCTTTTGTTAATTTTGATACTTTGTCTTGAATCAAGAGTTTTGTGTCAGTTCTGCTTTTCCAAAGCATATCTGGCAGTTTTAACTCAGGATTTCCTTCTTTTTCCCATTTTAGAATCTTTCTTTTCATTATAATTTTGGAAGATTCCCTTAAACATTGCTTCTTGGTTTTGTTTTAATTTCTTCAAAGCTATTTTTAAATCTTAAAGGTTGCACATCTACTTATCTCTCTTAGTATTGTTTCAAAATTCTATTTCAATTATGTTTCATAGAAATCATTTTCCTTATAACTTGTTGCAGATACTCTTTATGCTTTAATATATTTCTCAGTATCTCTATTTTCTTGAAGAACAGTAATTTGAGGATAACCTGAACTGTGAGTCAGGTATATAACGGCAGAAGAAAATAAGGTGCAGTGATTTAGAGTGGGAAGAGGTATTGTGTAGCAGAGCCATCTCAGAGCAACACTGACAAGCTGGTGTACAGCTTTAGTTTTGCAACATAATGTGAAAACAGCTTAGGACACATAGTGGAATTTTTAAAAATGTAGATCAGAATTCACTTTCTGCATGTTACTTTAAAGTCTTTTTTTTTCTTAAATAGTGACCATCTTAAGTATTGTAAAACAGAAACTGGGGAATTGACTCAGCAGTTAAGGGCACTCATTGCTCATGCCGAGGACCCAGCCAAATTGTAGCTCATAATCACATGTAGCTCAGTTCCAAGGAACTGGATGCTCTCTTGACCTCTTCAGTCATGAGGCACACAAGCTGCTCACATACGAACGTGTAGGCCAAACACTCATGCCATTTAAATACAGCAATGTGTAATGTTTAGAATTTTCTGTTGTTTAATCTTGCTGCAGAGGTTGATAAAGTATGCCGGTAGAATCCATGGAGGGAGTTGCAGAGACGAAGTTTGGAGCTGAGATGAAGGGGTGGACTGTCTAGAGACTGCCCTATCTGGGAATCCATCCCGTAATCATCCTCTAAATGCTGACACCATTGCATACACTAGCGAGATTTTGCTGAAAGGACCCTGATATAGCTATCTCTTGTGAAACTATGCCGCGGCCTAGCAAACACAGAAGTGGATGCTCACAGTCAGCTATTGGATGGATCACAGGGCCCCCAATGGAGGAGCTAGAGAAGGTACCCAAGGAGCTAAAGGGATCTGCAACCCTATAGGTGGAACAACAATATGAACTACCCAGTACCCCCCCGGAGCTCGTGTCTCTAGCTGCATATGTGTCAGAGGATGGCCTAGTCAGCCATCAGTGGAAAGAGAGGCCCATTGATTGTGCAAATTTTATATGCCTCAGTACAGGGGAACGCCAGGGCCAAGAAGTGGGAGTGGGTGGGTGGGGGAGTTGGGGGGAGGGTGTGGGGGACTTTTAGGATAGCACTGGAGATGTGAATGAAGAGAGTACCTAATAAAGAAAAACAGGAAAAAAAAAAAAGAATATGTGTAGAGAATACCTGTGGAGCTATATAACTGAGATGGTTGAGGAAGGAGGATGACTTGACTCATACAGAAAAACTCTCTCAAAATATAAAAAACAAATTAAATAATATTCTATAAAGTTATTTTCTCCATTGAGGTATAAATCTTGAAAAAAACTCAATAATAATTGAATACTTATGTTGTATGATATCATAAGAGATTAAATTAAAGAAATATGTCATTGAAGAACTCATTTATCTTTAGGTATCTTTTAAGTCCTTAATGTATCTTGTAGTTCTAAGGCAATTAATGCATTATTCATTCTATTAGCATTTATTGAAATTTCTCATGTGAGGTTCCACCAAGGGCTCTGCTGATTCAAGGAATTATCTTAAAGGAACTTGAAACTTCAAACAAATGTCACACTTGACCTTCTCCTTTGACAGAAAGTTAAATAACAAAAGTAGCAATCACCATATTTTCACCTTTTCAGTTGAATATTAATGTATGGTGCAGCTGAGTATTGAGAAGATCACAAAGACTATGGTAGTATTTACACTTAAATTGCATTCCTGGCTGTCACTCCATGCCTGGTTGGGCTTGCAAACCTTCTTTAGTTTCCTGCAAGCTTGTTGTTGGGATTAATTGAAATAATAAGTGTTTAAACTCAAGATTCATCATGAAACTGAATCATTTCTGTGCTTTGTAAAATTGGCAACTACACTGTCTCTCGCTGATTTCCGGGGTAGTGAGTAACCACTGACCCATTTGGAAGGAGACATAAATGTTGAAAACTCAGAGACAGAAGGGACTTGAGAGGTTTTCTCATCTAGCTGTGTCATGATTGCCAATCTCACTGTCAAACAGCAAATTCAAGGTAAAATGAAAACAGAACTCACAGACCTCAGGTTTTTGTGTCTTCACTTTTATAATAAAAAATATTGAGAAATCATGTTTAACTGGTGGGTAGTTTGTATATAAAAATAACCCCCAATGTTATGCCAGCTATCTAACTCAGCTGAGTTTGGGTACTTTCAGAACTGATCATTTTAGACACTGTTTCTTTAATTTACTGCTTCTCAGAAGAAAACCTTGTCTACTTGCTTCTGTAATGAGCATATTCAGACACCTAGTTGGGAAACAATCAAACAAACAAAAAACTAAAACCAATGGAATGTAAGAGTGTAAGTTTCCATGATAAGAGGCAAGGAAGACTACACAAGTGTAGCTTTGTCCCTTTAGGGATTTCTAGAAAGTGTGCCTTTTATTGTAAACTTTACACAAAGATTTGATCTGGAACCTTACAGCCTATGTAATATGATTTGAGTTATATAACGTCTTATTAACACAATTATATTCAGATTAATCCTTTTAGAAGATGGTGATTTGGGTCTTTTTTTATTTGCATGGTAAATGTTAGATAACACAATAGCTAAAGTTATAATATCTTAATGCTGTTTACTGTCCTGATCTAGCAAGAGGAGTTGTCTATTGGACTTTCGCCAAGAGTTCCTTTCATACAAGGCTATGTGATTTTCTTCCTAGATTTTCAAATCTTTTGAAGCAATTATAATTACATAGTAGACACAGAGTTATGTTCATAAGCTATTAGATTTTGGGAAACCCATCTTCCCTTTTTAATTTTTACTTTATTTGAATCAAGGAAAAGTAACTTCCACGGTGTTAACATCTAAGCCACAGTGAGATCCATGCCGGGCTGCTTAAACACTTGGCCTTTAGCGTTGAATCCTTTCTTTTTATTTCCTGCTGAATGGCAGCCAGAAAGGCCTAATTTATGGTGAGAATAAAGAAAGGTGGTCTCTGTGGTTCTTTTTTGTCCTGCAAAAGCCATGGTATTTTAGATGTTTTAGAAATGATTTAGTAAAAAAGATGAGTTTGCCCCTCTTCCTTGGACTTCCTTCATACTTGAGTCTGATTTGCAGACAGACAGATTTTTTTCTCCTGTTTTATTTCCACCCATTCTCATTTTATCACAAGCAAATAATCCTTTTTTTAATGCATGTGCATTATATTAGTTGCCCTGCATTTCATCTCGTAAATGAGTTGAAATAAAAGCAATTATCTACAGCTTTCTCCTTCATTCCTCTCCCTGACTCTGAGTAAAACAAATCAGGTTGGGGCCAATACTGTCCACAGCAGGCAGTAACCCAGAATAGAGATGCCTTGGAGTGTACCATCTCCAGTGCAGTGTTTATGCTGCTGCTGTCCTCTCACTTGAGCAGAATGTAAATAAGATACCTCCAACTCCTGTGTGGAAGCTTCTTTCAGGATTTTGTTGAGGGTTAGTTCTCTAAATGATTGGCTTCTCAGAAGGTACACTTCTAACACATAGACTACATTGCCCAGATAACATCCAGACCCATCCTAATTAATCAGAATGACACATATCAGTCAAAGATTTGACAGAACATGTGCATTCATTGCTGGTTAGAAACTCCCCTACACATGGGTTATTTCTAGTAAGCTGCATATTGGGAGAAACAGTTACTATGGAGTGAGTGAGTGAATGAGTGAGTGAGTAAGTGAGTGAACCTGAGAGAGAGGAGAGAGAGACAGAGAGAGAGAGAGAGACAGAGACAAAGACAGAGACACAGAGAGGGCCTGCATGGTATGTCAGAAGTGGACAGAGCTGCATTTGAGCAGGTCTTTTGTCTATACAGTTATTTTTGGAGTAAAGGCATACATAATCACACGCCCTTTCCTAGTTTCCAAGTTCAACACATCAAAGCTTTCACATCTCTCGATTTTTTATTTTCATAATGTTTTTCCTTTAATTAAGATATTTGTTTGTGTTTTCCTTCGATGTGATAAGACCCAAATAGAGGAAGACTAAATGTTTTAGCCCAGTGCATTCTGAATTGCAAATTCAAGGCTAAGAGTCTCAGTTGCTCCAGCATGCTACAATCCTGTCCCATAGGCCATCATTACCTCCACAGGCTGGTGTGTAAGGGCTTTGCAGGTTGTTCATGGAGATAGCTTCCCACATATGACAGTCTGTTCACTGCCCACAGCTCTAATTTTCATCAGTAAAATGGAGAAACTGAGTTCTCTTGGTTGGTCCGACGGTCAGATCGTATTATTGACAAGCAATCAGCCTATATAAGGTGAAGCAGCATCCAGGGTACAGACATTGACTGCTTTTGATGAAGGTTAATTTGTCTCTCCTAAACTGATCTAGCTGTTCCGTTTGGTTCTTGTCTCCCACTTGTATTCTTTTGTTTTGTCTGTTTGTTTAGTGTTTGTATGAATGCTTAGAGTTTATGTGAATTAAAGTGAATATGCCATAAAAATTGTAAAAAAATATATAAATCTTATTTAAGGTATGTGTTTTCATGTGTTGTTTTGCTATAATGAGAACTGCTTTTCTAAATAAAATCAACATGCAACAAGAAAATCCATTAAAAAAAAACCCACAGGGTTTATGGATAAAAGCAGATCTAGGACATGGTGTGGAACTTATGTGGTCACTCATGGTGTAACTGGAGAGTTCTGGCTGCCCTGTGCTTAGGCACGTGTTTCGGATGTGATTAGACAGGTGACTTCAGCTGCCACCACTTCAACCCTTTTCTCTTCCAGAAGAGCTGGACTCTCCTGAGATCCAGAATCACAAACTCCTGCCTTGATCTGCAGGTTTAATTTATAGATAACTGGGTATAACTAAGGTTTTGCCCGAGGTCTTTACGAGAAGTGAATGACTGTCTTGCAGATTGACTCTCTACTCGGCCTTGTGCAAGACTACCTCACCTTGAACTCCACACAAGGTTCTGTTATTTTCTGAGAAGTCTGGGCTCGTGATTTATTACCTCACTCACCTGGGTGGCCTGCCAGGCACGCTGCCTGCAGTCTATTTTGTCACAAGATTGGAAGTCCTTCTGTCTCTCACATGATCCTTCTCTCTATTATCTTTTATACCACCATCTACATCATTCCGAATTAGACCCAGTCTTCCAGTGGTAAGCTGCAGATGGAAGATCTCTCTGGTTTGGGTATCCAGCTTGTCTGATTTGACACACCTCATTGTGTCTGCATCTCCTCTAATCACCTTGCTGCTCGTCTGTATATAGACTCGACTTTCCTGATCCTCCTGCCATAGCCTTGCTCTGAGGGACTTGACTGCCAGCAGAGCAGCGATGAGTCCATTTGTGCTTTGTGAAACCTTTCATGTTTTTGAATTCGAACTGAGGACTTTCATGTTCAGTTGGATACTTCTCTCCCTTTGCCTCCACTGACCGTTGCAAATACATACACGATATTTCTCTTTCAATGGGCATAGAACAAAGGCAAGCCATTTCCCCCAGAAATCTCTTAACTTTCAAATAAGCATCCCAATTTTGTAGCAAAGCTTATTGGTATAAGTCTTATTGGTGCTGCACCTCAGGTACTCCTGAGGGCTTACAGAGTTTTTTGTGTCTTGAGTTTTGTTTCCTGAGAAGGGGGGATATTAAGTTTTAAGAAAAAGTGGACTGAATTGTTCATTGGTACAGGGAATTAATTATCTTTACTATTTCTGTTTTGAAAATCAGAGCTACCTACTGCCCTGTTGCACTTAAAATGATAGCTGTCACAAGTAGATTAATGGGCATCATCAGACAGATTTCAAATAGCAGAGGTGATGAGATTATCCTGGCATTGGCAGCAGGAATGTTTCATCACAGAGGGGAAGGGCTAGTTCATTTGTATACAAAGCTGACTTGAAAAACTTAAAATACACACCAATATCAAGGAATGTATGCAGATTTTCTTGAAAATAAGCTATTTTCGTTTGTTTATTTGGTTTTGTTTTTCTGCAGAACATAGAACTTTGATGGCATCAACAGACGCTGTTATGCTCAGGTCAGATCGACCTGGGTAATGATTTCTCTTCTTCTGTGAAGACCTGAGGGATAAAGGAAAGTTGTTCCAGTCATGTTCCTTTAATGTGGAATGTGGCTCTTGGATGACATCAGAAATGCAACAATACAAACTGTTTGAGGGAAGGCAAGCAGTGGCGGGTGTTTATGGAGAAAGAGATGGGGGGGGGGGATGAGCACTCTGTGAGGATCGCTTCCAGCCAATGCTCCCTAACCACCCTCAGAATGGTTGTTTGCTCAAAGAGGGGGGCAGAGACATTTCTTCACTCTGTGTACATCAAGAGGAAAAAGAAAAACTGTCTGAATTTAACTGGCAGACAGAAATTGTTGGGACATTGCTCTCTGCTTTGTCAGTCAACTTACATGTAATTTAGGATGAAATCATAGTGCATATTTTTATGTTGAGAAAAATGACATTTCTTCCATTACTGTAAAGTGAGTGATTTGAGGACAAAACCCTAATGAAACAAAGTAAAACCAAAGAAGAAAAATAAAAATAAAAACAAGCCACTCCATGCAAAAGCATTTCTGAGAACCTCCTTAGCTCGCTTAATGTAATAAATGCTTGATGTCATGGGAAACAAATAATATTAACTATTTATACATCATTTTGATATTTAGTTTTTATCTAATGTATATGAGTGTTTGCCTGCATGTGTATATGTGCATTGTGAGTGTGCCTTATACCTGTGGAAGCCAGAAAAAGGTGTTGGTATTGGAGTTACATGTGGTTGTGAACTTCCATGTGGGTTCTGGGAATTCTGCATCCTCTACAAGAGCAGCCCGAGGTGCTCCTAACCCCTGACCTACTGCTCTAAGTCCTCAATTTTATTGTAGTCAAACCTTAGAGATCATATTTGATTTTTTTTATTTCATGGATAGAGAAACAGAACTTTTTACTGTGATGGACTTACTTGGATTTTCTTATTTCTGTGAAGGTTGATTATTGGCCTTCTATTCCATTGTTCCTGCATTTAATTAATTTGCTCTGTGGCCCATCATATATTATATGGTCTTTTGGTCTTTAAGAAGTGAATTCTTACCTTGGAACTAAAAAATACCCAGAAGAGAGGAGAGGGGATTTGTGACTGTTTTTTTTTGGGGGGGCGGGGGGCGAGCTCAGGCTCAACCTCTAGAATGTCCAGAAGTTCCTCAGACAATCTCACAAAGAATACCTTGAACATGACTGCAAAGGACTACCAAGCCAGTCACTCACACATTCCTTGTTCTTCTGTTTGTAATCACAGTTCTGTATTCCTAAATACATTGTGACTAGACTGTCAACACTTTCCTGTAGGGAAGAAAACATCAATATTTCCATATGAAGGGAACCTGTGAAGGATCCGTTCAGTTCATTTTCATTGACTTCATTTTAAACATAACTCATCTAATACTGAAAATCCTGCCTTATCTAGATATAGAGTAAATATAGATGTAGTTTATTCTTTAAAACAATGATACTAGTATTATGTATGACAAGTGGTGTTTCTTCAGCAGACATAGAAATTGTCTATTCACTCCCGAGAGAGAGAGAGAGAGAGAGAGAGAGAGAGAGAGAGAGAGAGAGAGAGAGAGAGAGAGATGTGTCATGAAAAATAGAGTTCTGTCCTATGTGCAGCTAGGCACACCGATAAATTTACTGGGTAACTACTACCAGGAAGTCCCACATTTACCCTTGGTTTCGCTTTAGGTGGTGGGCAGTTGCATATCACAGTCCCCCTGCCCCATATTGCGCTCTCTGAGATAAGGTGAATTGGATCAATTCAGTCTTCTTTGTTTACTCAAGATAGTGATGTCCATGTCCAAGCCAGAGTAAAGAGCTGCAACGAACTACAGAATAGTTTAAGGGGACCTTGTTTTTCTTTGCCTTGCCCTATATCCCTCTTAGGAGGCTCAATTAGAGCTGTCAATGGGAAGTTTCAAATGTATTTCCTTTTGGGATAATTTGTTTTATAGCCAGTTATGTTTGCTTATCTTATTTTATTTTTAATCTTGTCATATTTTTTGTTGATTCCAGTGAAAATTTTTCAATTTTAATATATGTGACACATATAACATCAACATAATTTTTATGCCTGAAATATTTTAAAGGGTCCTGTGGAGGTGACTCTTTTTTAAAAAAAAGTTATTTTATTACATTCCAAAGGTTTCCCTCCTTCTTGGAGCCCCACCATGAGTTCTTCACCCTATCCCATCACCCCTTTATTTCTGAGGCCTACTCCCACCTCACCCTGATAGCATCCCCCTTCCATGGGGCATTAAGGTTCTACGAAATTAAGCCCATCCTTTCCCACTGAGGCCAGACAAGCAGTCCTCTGCTATATATGTAGTGGGGCCCATGGACTAGCCCATGTAAGGTCTCTGATTGGTGTCTTAGTATTCAAGAACTCTGAGGGGTCTGGTTAGTTGACATTGTTGTTTCCATGAGGTTGCATTCTATTTCAGCTCTTTAAGTCCACCCCCTAACTCATCCAAAGGGGTGCCTGACTTTAGTCTAATGGTTGGCTGTAAGTATCTGCATCTGTCTCAGTAAGCTGCTAGTAGAGTCTCTCAGAGGACAGTCGTGCTAGGCTCCTGTCTGCAAGCACAAGAGGTTATCAGTAATAGTGTCAGGGTTTGGTGCCACTCCTCCAGTCTCTGCTCCATTTTGGTCCATCCATTTTCTGTTTATAGAAACAGTTCTGGGTCAAAAATTTTGAAGATGGGCAGGTGGCCTCATGCCTGAAATGGAGACCATGCCTATCAACTGGAGTTGGTTGGGCATTTTGACTAAGGTCATCCCCGTTGGGTCCTGGGAGCCTATCACATCCCTGATATTTTGGACTCTCTAGAGGTTCCTCTGCCTCCCACACTGCTGCATATTTATATGTGTTCTTTAGCTCTCTGGGTTTCTCTCCTATATGCCCCCGTACCTGATCCTGCTCACCCTTTCCCTTCCCCCTCCTCTCTCCCACTCAAGTCTCTCCCTCCCTCTGCCTGCTATGATTCTTTTGTTCCCCCTTCTAATTGAGGTATCCACACTTGGGTCTTCCTGCTTGTTAAGCTTCTTTACAGTCTGGGTATTGTATCATGAATATTCCTAATTTTTTGGCTAATATCCACTTATCAGTGAGTACATACCATGCATTTCATTTTGTGTCTCAGTTACCTCACTCAGGATGATATTTTATAGTTTCATCCACTTGCCTGCAAAATTCATGATGTCCTAATTTATAATAGCTGAATAGTATTCCATTGTGTAAATGAACCACGTTGTGTGTACCCTGTTTTCATTTAGGGGACATCTGGCTTGATCCCACCTTCTGACTACTATAAATAAGACTGCTTATAGACATAATGAAGCACATATTTTTGTGATATGGTGGAGCATCTTTTGGGTACACTCCCTGAAGTGGTACAGGTAAATCTTCATGTACAACTATTACCAGTTTTCAGAGGGACTGCCATATTGAGTGGTTGTATCTGTTTGCAATCTCACAAGCAATGGACAAATGTTTTCCACACCCTTACAAACTCATGTACTGTTGCTCGAGGAGGTTTTCATCTTAGCCATTCTGATTGGTGTAAAGTGTAATCTCAGGGAAGTTTTGATTTGCATTTCCCTGATGATGAAGATGGTGGAACATTCCTTTTTATGATGATGATGATGATGATGATGATGATGATGATGATGAGATTTTTTAAATATACATTTCCAATGCTATCCCGAAAGTTCCCCATACCCTCCCCCTGCCCAGCTCCCCTACCCACCCACTCCCACTTCATGGCCCTGGCATTCCCCTGTGCTGGGGCATATAAAGTTTGCAATACCAAGGGGCCTCTCTTTTCACTGATGGCTGACTAGGCCATCTTCTGCTACATATGCAGCTAGAGACATGAGCTCTGGGGGGTACTGGTTAGTTCATATTGTTGTTCCACCTATAGGGTTGCAGACCCCTTCAGATCCTTGGGTACTTTCTCTAGCTCCTCCATTGGGGGCCCTGTGATTCATCCAATAGCTGACTGTGAGCATCCACTTCTGTGTTTGCCAGGCACTGGCATAGCCTCATACTAGAAAGCTATGACAGGGTCCCTTCAGCAAAATCTTTCTGGCATACGCAATAGTGTCTGGGTTTGGTGGCTGATTATGGGATGGAACCCCAGGTGGGGTAGTCTCTGGATAGTCCATCCATTCGTCTTAGCTCCAAACTTTGTCTCTGTAACTTCTTTCCTGTGTATATTGTTCCCTATTCTAAGGAGGAATGAAGTATCCACCCATTGGTCTTCCCTCTTCTTGATTTTCATTTCTTTTCTTCCTTTTTTTTAATATTTTTTATTAGGTATTTTCCTCATTTACATTTCCAATGCTATCCCAAAAGTCCCCCATACCCCCCCCCCCAACCCCCTACCCACCCACTCCCACTTTTGGCCTTGGCGTTCCCCTGTACTGGGACATATAAAGTTTGCAAGTCCAATGGGTCTCTCTTAACAGTGATAGCCGGCTCGGCCATCTTTTGATACATACACAGCTAGAGTCAAGAACTCCAGGGTACTGGTTAGTTCATAATGTTGTTCCACCTATTGAGTTGCAGATCTTTTTAGCTCCTTGGGTACTTTCTCTAGCTCCTCCATTGGGGGCCCTGTGATCCATCCAATAGCTGACAGTGAGCATCCACTTCTGTGTTTGCTAGGCCCCGGCATAGTCTCACTAGAGACAGCTATATCAGGGTTTTTCAACAAAATCTTGCTAGTATATGCAATGGTGTCAGCTTTTGGAAGCTGATTATGGGGTGGATCCCTGGATATGGCAGTCTCTAGATGGTCCATCCTTTTGTCTCAGCTCCAAATTTTGTCTCTGTAACTCCTTCCATGGGTGTTTTGTTCCCAATTCTTTGCCCTTGAAGGGGCAAAATGTCCACACTTTGGTCTTCGTTCTTCTTCAGTTTCATGTGTTTTGCAAATTGTAACTTATATCTTGGGTATTTTAAGTTTCTGGGCTAATATCCACTTATCAGTGAGTACATATCATTTTAGTTCTTTTGTGATTGGGTTACCTCACTCAGGATAATGCCCTCCAGGTCCAACCATTTGCCTAGGAATTTCATAAATTCATTCTTTTTAATAGCTGAATAGTACTCCATTGTGTAAATGTACCACATTTTCTGTATCCATTCCTTTGTTGAGGGGCATCTGTGTTCTTTCCAGCTTCTGGCTATTAAAAGTAAGGCTGCTATGAACATAGTGGAACATGTATTCTTCTTACCAGTTGGAACTTCTTCTGAGTATATGCCCAGGAGAGGTATTGCGGGATCTGCCTGTAGTACCATGTCCAATTTTCTGAGGAACCACCAGACTGATTTCCAGAGTGGTTGTACAAGCTTGCAATCCCACCAACAATGGAGTAGTGTTCCTCTTTCTCCACATCCTCGCCAGCATCTGCTGTCACCTGAATTTTTGATCTTAGACATTATGACTGGTGTGAGATGGAATCTCAGGGTTGTTTTGATTTGCATTTCCCTGATGATTAAGGATGTTGAACATTTTTTCAGGTGTTTCTCAGCCGTTCGGTATTCCTCAGGTGAGAATTCTTTGTTCAGTTCTGAGCCCCATTTTTTAATGGGGTTATTTGATTTTCTTGAGTCCACCTTCTTGGGTTCTTTATGTATATTGGATATTAGTCCCCTATCTGATTTAGGATAGGTAAAGATCCTTTCCCAATCTGTTGGTGGCCTTTTTGTCTTCTTGACGGCATCTTTTGCCTTACAGATGCTTTGCAGTTTCATGAGGTCTCATTTCTCAATTCGCTTCTTACAGCACAAGCTATTGCTATTCTATTCAGGAATTTTTCCCCTGTACCAATATCATCTAGGCTTTTCCCCACTTTCTCCTCTCTAAGTTTCAGTGTCTTTGATTTTATGTGGAGCTCGTTGATCCACTTAGATTTGACCTTAGTATAAGGAGATAGGAATGGATCAATGCGCATTCTTCTGCATGATAACCACCAGTTGTGCCAGCAACGTTTGTTGAAGATGCTGTCTTTTTTCCACTGGACGTTTTAGCTCCCTTATGGAAGATCAAGTGACCATAGGTGTGTGGGTTCATTTCTGGGTCTTCAATTCTATTCCATTGGTCTACTTGTCTGTTGCTATACCAGTACCATGCCGTTTTTATTACAATTGCTCTGTAGTAAAGGTTTAGGTCAGGCATGGTGATTCCACCAGAGGTTCTTTTATCCTTGAGAAGAGTTTTTGCTATCCTAGGTTTTTTGTCATTCCAGATGAATTTGCAGATTGCTCTTTCTAATTCGTTGAAGAATTGAGTTTGAATTTTGATGGGGATTGCATTGAATCTGTAGCCATTTTTACAATGTTGATCCTGCCAATCCATTTGCATGGGAGATCTTTCCATCTTCTGAGATCTTCCTTAATTTCTTTCTTCAGAGCCTTGAAGTTCTTATCATACAGATATTTCACTTCCTTAGTTAGAGTCACGCCAAGGTATTTTATATTATTTGTAACTATTGAGAAGGGTGCTGTTTCCCTAATTTCTTTCTCAGCCTGCTTATTCTTTGTGTAGAGAGAGGCCATTGACTTGTTTGAGTTAATTTTATATCCAGCTACTTCACCGAAGCTGTTTATAAAGTTTAGGAGTTCTCTGTGGAATTTTTAGGGTCACTTATATATACTATCATATCATCTGCAAAAAGTGATATTTTAACTTCTTTTCCAATTTGTATCCCTTTGATCTCCTTTTGTTGTCGAATTGCTCTGGCTAGGACTTCAAGTACTTTTGAATAGGTAGGGAGAAAGTGGGCAGCCTTGTCTAGTCCCTGATTTTAGTGGGATTGCTTCCAGCTTCTCACCATTTACTTTGATGTTGGCTACTGGTTTGTTGTAGATTGCTTTTATCATGTTTAGGTATGGGCCTTGAATTCCTGATCTTTCCAAGACTTTTATCATGAATGGGTGTTGGATTTTGTCAAATGCTTTCTCAGCATCTAACGAGATGATCATGTGGTTCTTGTCTTTGAGTTTGTTTATATAATGGATTACGTTGATAGATTTCCGTGTATTAAACCATCCCTGCATCACTGGAATAAAACCAACTTGGTCAGGATGGATGATTGTTTTAATGTTTTCTTGGATTCGGTTAGTCAGAATTTTATTGAGTATTTTTGCATCGATATTCATAAGGGAAATTGGTCTGAAGTTCTCTATCTTTGTTGGATCTTTCTGTGGTTTAGGTATCAGAGTAATTGTGGCTTCATAGAATGAGTTGGGTAGAGTACCTTCTATTTCTATTTTGTGGAATAGTTTGTGCAGAACTGGAATTAGATCTTCTTTGAAGGTCTGATAGAACTCTGTACTAAACCCATCTGGTCCTGGGCTTTTTTTGGCTGGGAGACTATTAATGTCTGCTTCCATTTCTTTACGGGATATGGGGCTGTTTAGATCATTAACTTGATCCTGATTTAACTTTGGTACCTGGTATCTGTCCAGAAATTTGTCCATTTCGTCCAGGTTTTCCAGATTTGTTGAGTATAGCCTTTTGTAGAAGGATCTGATGGTGTTTTGGATTTCTTCAGGATCCGTTGTTATGTCTCCCTTTTTATTTCTGATTTTGTTAATTAGGATTTTGTCCCTGTGCCCTCTAGTGAGTCTAGCTAAGGATTTATCTATCTTGTTGATTTTCTCAAAGAACCAGCTCCTGGTATGGTTGATTCATTGAATAGTTCTTCTTGTTTACACTTGGTTGATTTCACCCCTGAGTTTGATTATTTCCTGCCATCTACTCCTCTTGGATGAATTTGCTTCCTTTTTTTTCTAGAGCTTTTAGGAGTGTTGAGTGTTGTTAGTTGCTAATGTGTGCTCTCTCTAGTTTCTTTTTGGAGGCACTCAGAGCTATGAGTTTCCCTCTTAGAAATGCTTTTATAGTGTCCCATAAGTTTGGGTATGTTGTGGCTTCATTTTCATTAAACTCTAAAAAGTCTTTAATTTCTTTCTTTATTCCTTCCTTGGCCAATGTATCATTGAGAAGAGTGTTGTTCATTTTCCACGTGAATGTTGGCTTTCCATTATTTATGTTGTTATTGAAGATCAGCCTTAGTCCAGGGTGGTCTGATAGGATGCATGGGATGATTTCAATATTTTTATACCTGTTGAGGCCTGTTTTGTGACCAATTATATGGTCAGTTTTGGAGAAGGTACCATGACGTGCTGAGAAGAAGGTATATCCTTTAGTTTTAGGATAAAATACTCTGTAGATATCTGTTAAGTCCACTTGTTTCATCACTTCTGTTAGTTTCACTGTGTCCCTGTTTAGTTTATCTTTCCACGATCTGTCCATTGATGAAAGTGGTATGGTGCAGACTCCCACTATTATTTTGTGAGGTGCAATATGTTAATAATTGAGCTTACTAAAGTTTCTTTAATGAATGTGGCTGCCCTTGCATTTGGAGCATAGATATTCAGAATTGAGAGTTCCTCTTGGAGGATTTTACCTTTGATGAGTATGAAGTGTCCCTCCTTGTCTTTTTTGATAACTTTGGGGTGGAAGTCGATTTTATTCGATATTAGAATGGCTACTCCAGCTTGTTTCTTCAGACTATTTGCTTGGAAAATTGTTTTCCATCATTTCACTCTGAGGTAGTGTCTGTCTTTTTCCCTGAGATGGGTTGGTTTCCTGTAAGCAGCAGAATGTTGGGTCCTGTTGGTGTAGCCAGTCTGTTAGTTTATGTCTTTTTATTCGAGAATTGCGTCCATTGATATTAAGAGATATTAAGGAAAAGTAATTGTTGCTTCATTTTATTTTTGTTGTTAGAGTTGGCATTCTGTTCTTGTGGCTTTCCATAATTTATGGAAGTTTTGGAAAATTGTTTCCATAATTTATCTTTTTGGTTGGCTGAGGGATTACTTTCTTGCTTTTTCTAGGGTGTGGTTTCTGCCGTCCTTGTATTGGTTTTTTTCTGTTATTATCCTTTGAAGGGCTGCATTCGTGGAAAGATAATGTGTGAATTTGGTTTTGTTGTGGAATACTTTGGTTTCTCCATCTATGGTAATTGAGAGTTCGGTTGGGTATAGTAGCCTGGGCTGGCATTTGTTTTCTCTTAGTGTCTGTATAACATCTGTCCAGGATCTTCTGGCTTTCATAGTCTCTGGTGAAAAGTCTGGTGCAATTCTGATAGGCTTGCCTTTATAAGTTACTTGACCTTTTTCCCTTACTGCTTTTAATATTCTATCTTTATTTAGTGCATTTGTTGTTCTGATTATTATGTGTCAGGAGGAATTTCTTTTCTGGTCCAGTCGATTTGGAGTTCTGTAGGCCTCTTGTATGTTCATGGGCATCTCTTTCTTTAGGTTTGGGAAGTTTTCTTCTATAATTTTGTTGAAGATATTTGCTGGCCCTTTAAGTTGAAAATCTTCTCTCTCATCTCCTCTTATTATCCGTAGGTTTGGTCTTCTCATTGTGTCCTGGATTTCCTGGATGGTTTGAGTTAGGATCTTTTTGTATTTTTTATTTTCTTTGATTGTTGTGCCAATGTTCTCTATGGAATCTTCTGCTCCTGAGATTCTCTCTTCCATCTCTTGTATTCTGTTGCTGATGCTTGCATCTATGGTTCCAGATTTCTTTCCTAGGGTTTCGATCTCCAGCGTTGCCTCACTTTGGGTTTTCTTTATTATGTCTACTTCCCTTTAGGTCTTGGATGGTTTTATGCAATTCCATCACCTGTTTAATTGTGTTTTCCTGCAATTCTTTAAGGGATTTTTGTGCTTCCTCTTTAAGGTCTTCTACCTGTTTAGCAGTGTTCTGTATTTCTTTAAGTGAGTTATTAAAGTCCTTCTTAATGTCCTCTACCATCATCATGAGATATGCTTTTAAATCCGGGTCTAGTTTTTCGGGTGTTTTGGGGTGCCCAGGACTATGTGGGGTAGGAGTGCTGCGTTCTGATGATGGTGAGTGGTCTTGGTTTCTGTTAGTAAGATTCTTATGTTTGCCTTTTGTCATCTGGCAATCTCTGGAGTTAGTTGTTGTAGTTGTCTCTGGTTAGAGCTTCTCATGTGATTATGTTAGCCTCTATCAGCAGGCCTGGGAGACTAGCTCTCTCTTGAGTTTCAGTGTTCAGAGTACTCTCTGCAGGCAAGCTTTCCTCTTGCAGGGAAGGTGCCCAGATATCTGGTGTTCGAACCTGCCTCCTGGCCGAAGTTGTGATCCACTCACAGAGGTCTTAAGATCCTGTTGAGGGTCCTGTTGGTACCTTGCGGGTGTCCTCAGACTCCGCACCCAAGGTACCCCAGTACTGGCATGAACCGGAAGGGACTTGTGCCCCTGATCAGGCCAGGTTTTCTGCTTCCCTAATTAATGTAGTCTCAGGTACCGGGCGATTGGATTGGAGCAGCAGCTGTGTTCCACTCACCAGAGGTCTTAAGATCCCATGGCGGGTCCTGTGGCTACCTTGTGGGTTTCCGCAGACTCCACTCCCAAGCTATCCTGGTGCTTCTCTTCTTGATTTTCTTGTGTTTTGCAAATTGTATCTTGGGTGTTCTATGTTTCTGGGCTAATATCCACTTATCAGTGAGTGCATATCTAATGACTTCTTTTGTGATTGGGTTACCTCACTCAATAAGATATTCTCCACATTCATCCAGTTGCCCAAGAAATTCATAAAATCATTGTTTTTAATAGCTGAGTAGTACTCCATTGTGTAAATGTACCACATTTTCTGTATCCATTCTTCTGTTGAGGGACATCTGGGTTCTATCCAGCTTCTGTCTATTATAAATAAGGCTGCTATGAACATAGTGGAGCATGTATTCTTCTTACCAGTTGGAACTTCTTCTGTGTATATGCCCAGGAGAGGTATTGCTGGATCTTCCGGTAGTGTTATGTCCAATTTTTTGAGGAACCTCCAGACTGACTTCCAGAGTTGTTTTACAAGCTTGTAATCCCACCAGCAGTGGAGGAGTGTGGAGGAACATTCTTTAACGGACTCTAGGCTGTTTGAGATTCTTCTGTTGAGAATTCTCTGTTCAGCTGTGTACCCCATTTTCAGTTAAGTTATTTGTTTTTTTCTGGAATCTACCTCCTTGAGTTCTTTGTATATTTTGGATATTATCCCTCTATTGGATGTAAGGTTAATGAATATCTTTTCCCAATCTGTAGGTTGCTGTTTTGTTCTATTGACAGTGTCCTTTGTCTTACAGAAGCTTTTCAGTTTCATGAGGTCCTGTTTGTCAATTGATCTTAGAGCTGAGCAATTGGTGATCTGTTCAGGAAAATTCCCCCTGTGCCAAAGAGTTCCAGGTTGTTGTCCACTTTTTCCTCTATTAGATTCAGTGTATCTGCTTTTATGTGGAGGTCCTTGATCCACTTGGACTTGAGTTTTTAGAAAGTGATAAATATGGATAAATTTGCATTCTTCTACAATCTGTAGATTGTTTTGCTATTTTTACTATGGTAAACCTACTGATCCACGAGCATGGGAGATCTTTCCATGTTTTGATGTCTTCTTCAATTCCTTTCTTCAGTAGTGGTGACTCTTAATTGTCAAACTGACACAATGTAGAATTACTTATGGAGAGAGTCACATTGAAGGATATCCTTGGTCAGGGTGGCCTTAGGGCATAGCTGTGATGGACTTTTATTAAGCTATGTTTATTCATGTAGAAAGACCCACTCTGAATGTTGGTCACACTTTTCTCTGAGCTGGGCCCTGAACTATATGAGTGAGAGAATTCATCCGAAAAAGAATTATTTGAGTGTTTATTTTTCAATGCTTTTGCCTGTAGATGTAACAAGATACTTCAAGTTCCTGCCTTGATCACACAGTGGTCATGGATCGTAACCTGGAATTATAACCTAAACAACTGTTTTGCCCTTAAGGTTGCTTTTGTTAAGGTATTTTTATCACAGCAACTGTTAGGAAACTGATAAAAACCAACTCATAAACTTTGTATTTCTCATTCATATCTCTCCATTATCCATATGGTATAGGCAGCCATCTTTTTTATTATTATTATTTTGAGAATGCCTGTTAGGATTTTTTCTATATTTGCAGGTATTATAATAAGTCATCCTCAGATTAGGTTGTAACTTGCATATTTATTTTATGATGATGCAAAAGCAGTATCATTGGTCAGAAAGAACACTTTACAATTTGAACTTGGCCTTTCCTAGGATAGTAGTATAGGATGGAGACAGCAAAGCCCACTCATTTTCAGTCGAGAATTGGTGCAAGAGACTGCCCATACCCCACATACTCAGCGTGTGGTGCAGCTATGTGAGCATATCCAGTTGAATTAGTGTACTAGGCACATTTCAATTTGCAGAATTTTCTTTTAGTTGTAACTTCAGTGGAAGTTGGGGGACAACCTGTGTGTTGTTTTACCTTCACTTTTTCAGTAAATAGCCTGAAACTCACATTGTTCTCTCCTGATGCATCTTATTAGTTAATATGTTCTAAAATTACTAAATATCATCATTGAGAGATAATTTTGTTATGATTTGTTTTTCTATTGAAAATATATGTTTTGTTTACATGATATATCCTCATACTGCTGCCTGTCTCTCTACTTCTCCATTCTTCCAATGCCATTTTAATTATTGTGTTTTTTGGACTGTGTTTGCAGATGATATAATATGTCACATACAATGTTATGAATGCTTTCTTTCTTTCTGGTTCTTTTAGGATCCACACTTTTGTATCATTGATAGAAAATTTCAAATCTTCTTAATAGTAAAATTATTTTTTATCTTCACTGATAAAATATAATACCACCAGGCAGTGGTGGCGCATGCCTTTAATTCCAGCACTTGGGAGGCAGAGGCAGGCAGATTTCTGAGTTCGAGGCCACCCTGGTCTACAAAGTGAGTTCCAGGACAGCCAGGGCTACACAGAGAAACCCTGTCTCAAAAAAAAAAAAAAAAAAAAAAAAAAAAAAGAAAAAAAAGAAAGAAAGAAAGAAAAGAAAAAAAAAAGGAAAAAAGAACCAAAAGAAAAATAAAAAATAAAAAATAAAAAATATAATAACGTATCATTATTTATATGATAACGTGAGTTTCAGACTAATATTTGAAAGTGCAAACATAATTTCAATTTTTGTCCAATTCTATAAATAAGGAATGGTATATTTCCTATTACTGTTTTGCTTTTAAAAATTGGGAGTAAAGACATATACACCTTCATACGTTAAAAATGACGGTTATGATTTAAAGGTTATCTTTTACTAGACAGTGTAGTAAAAAATTACATGCTAAAGTTTAACAAAAACACAATCTCTTTATGAGTCAATATAAATAATATATGGTATTATAAAATATTTCAAACAAGTGTGTAGAGAAATAAAGCTATTTGGTTTATTACTAAAAAATTTAAATTAATGGAGCAATTTATGTACTATAAAATAATATTGTTTGAAATAATATTTACTTTTCTTGTAAAATGAAAATGTAAGGAAAACAGTTTTGCTATGTAAAAATTACATATTTCAGAAGAATATGATTCTTCAGTCCTTGGCTCATCTTTCAGAATGTTATTGCCTATCATACTATTATACTCCTTTCCATTTTAATAGGCTAGACATTTACACAGGTTTATTAACAAAAGAGAGAATACATCATGCAAGAAATGCAGAGCATTTTCAAGAACAAGAGTTCTTATTTCATTTATTGAGGTCATCTATGATGATCATTAATGTAGCAGCTTTCCTCATGTTGATTCTGTTTATCTTGTCATGTTTGTAACTAAGTATTTCATCTACATTGCTGCTCATATAAATTATGCTGTGCTAGTTATTTTAAAATTAAAAATTGTTCATTGACAGTATAAGGAATTAGTCACGTCTTAAGTATGTTTACATCTCAAATCTTTTTTTCTTACATATTAATTCTAAAAGATGCTTCTTGTTGACTTTTGAGGATTCTCCACACAGCCAATGACATACTGATAAAGACAGTTTCACTTGCACTCTCTCTCTCTCTCTTTCTCTCACTCTCACTCTCTCTGTCTCTCTCTATATATACACACTCACGCACACACACACACACACACACACACACACACATATACACATATATACATATATACTTTTATTTACTTTTCTTGTCATATTGCATTGGAAACTTTTGGTAGAGTGATGAGTCATAATGATGTATTCTTGCCTTATTTTATATTTCAAGGAGAGCCAACTGTTTTCTCAGCATCAAGTGTGATTTTACCCATCAGTTTTTATAGATATCCATTGCTACACTGAAGATGTTTTCCATTTCCCAATTGTCTGATTTCAGAACCAAGTGAGCTTAAGGTCATGTGTACGTTCACAACCATGCATGTGAATATTTTTTCTTGAGATATGAACCGAATGGTCTTCCTACAGATTTATTTTCTGATATTTCTACAGAAATAAGTACCTTGTTTTGAAAAGAAAGAAAGAATCCTAAGGGCTAGCTCTGGTGAATCAGGACTGTGTCTCAGCATTTAGAAGGCTGAGTTAGTTTCTCTAGGCAACTGGAGAAACAGAAAGTTAGAGCCACCATCCCACTCACACAGAAATATCCCACCTACTCCCTTAAGTAATCATGAGGATAAAAGTTCATATACTTCTTAAGAGTTAATAACTCTGTTTGCTAAACCATGTTTTATGAATTACATGCTGTCTCGTCTATAATGTGACTTTTCAATGATTTAGAGGTAATTAAACCCTAGTACTCTATTGGCAGATAGAACTGTTGGTCAAATGCACAGCACCAAGACTCGAGAAAACACATTAATAAACAAAACCCAAGGCTTCTTTTTCAAGTAGAACTTATTTTGTAAAGTAAGAGTAAAGCAGATTGATCTTACTAAAATTTGAAGACACTAAAGTTATGTGTATTTTACTATGGTTTCTCACAAAACAATAGATGCTTCCAGGTCACAGAAGGACTCAAGGACAGCACAGGGGAGAATCTAGGTTCTAAATGAGGTCTGTGAAGCCACCATCCTCATCAATCTTTGGGGACAATGATATTGTGGAAATCCTTTATGAATTCATTAAATACCAATCTGAAATAACCCATCAATATTAGAAGCTTAAGTATGATAACAGGTGACAGATGTTAACCAATTAGAGAAACTGGCAAATGCTTATATGCCTGTGTCTCACCTTCATCCTCCTTCACTTGCTTCATGAATTCTTTAAAACTGCTGGAAATAAATCTGAGATGCAGTCTCTGCTACAGCATTGGAATAGTGAGTTCTAACTTTTTACTAAAACTAGAGTTGGATAGAGAGAGTTTATTTATATTTCAAAATACATTTATTCTTATTGATAAAATGTAATTTAAAGTTAGCCCTGGAGCATTTTAAAGTAAACTAAAAGGAAGTGCTGAAAATTTATTGGCATATAAGTAGGTTTGACCACATTGCTGACCTAATATATAGGACAGTTCACAACACAGGTCAGAAGGCTGTGGTAATAGTTTTGCCTAAACATCAACACCTGGGAGACAAAGGCAGGAGGAATGTTAATAAGGCATCCTGGACTATTACACAAGTTCCAGACCAGTCTGAAAATTATACTGAGTATGTATATATATGAATGACTGGCGATATCATTCAGTGGTAGAACACTGAACTCAGTGTTCATGAGTTCAACATTCTAATGCTAAGAAAATCAATCAAACAAAAATAATATCAAACAAAAACAAATTAAAATTAGAAATATTTAACAAATGTAGAATGACCCTCATTATAGGCAGTAAGAATATAAAGGATCTATTTGCTGTGATGAATTCATCATTATATAAAAACTGGTCTGATAGTGGCATGAGCACCCTGACAGTAACCATGCACTTCCTGATTGAATTTACAGTTTGCTCCAAGAAATATTACCTATGCTTGGTACCATGATCAGTGTCAATTTATAACATAGGCCCCAAAGGAGAATTTACTGTCATTACTTGGCAAAGTAGACTGTCTTAGTTACTATACTATACCTGTAAATAGATACCACAACCAAGGCAAATTATAAAGGAAAGTATTTAATTTGGGCCTTCCTTAATGTTTCAGACAATGGGTCCGTGACCATTATGATGAGTAACAGGATAGGAGTCAGTGTGCATGGCACCAGAGCAGTTCCTGAGAGTTTAAATCTGATCCACAAATAGGAGAGAGAGAGAGAGAGAGAGAGAGAGAGAGAGAGAGAGAGAGAGAGAGAGAGAGAGTCCTAATCCTTCTTAAACACTCTACCAACTGGGAACCATACATATGAATATATGAGCTTCCCAGGGGGTTGTTCTCATTCAAACATCCACATTGACACAATTTTAAAACAACTTCTCATGATTTATTACTATACCCCTAAAACTGTGTACTTCTCAACCCTCATCAGAAAACCTTCACAGAGTCTCACAACTTGTCAAGTTGCAGAGAATAAGAAACTGTACATTTCTCAGTCATAAATGGTCTTTCTCACAATCCTCCTCTTCCAAGGATCTTTGAAGAAGAGGAAGTGAAGAGATTGTAAGAGCCTGAGGTGAGAGATGGATACTTCAACATAGTATTTCCCAGACACATCAGGACGATTGCATGTGGGAACTCACAGTTAATGTGACAACATGCACAAGACCTGAGCAAGCTCAAGCCAGATGAAATTGTCAGCCTGTAAATGGGAGGTGTGTAGGATTTTATAATCCTTTATAACTTTCCTTGGTTATAGCAGACAGCTCCTCCCTGGAAGAGAAACTATTAGAATTTAATAGATGCTTGGATAGGAAGAGTCAGTTTTCTGTAAGAGTGTGGACCCTCAAAAAAAAAAAAAAAGTGTGGCCCCTCTTACACCCACTACACAGTCAAGTCAGGCACAACTCCCAAGAATATGTAGTTAGTATAAATTGAACATGGGAAGATGTTGTGGAGGATATCTCTGATCAAAATACAATTACAAAACTCTCAAGGAATTAGTAAAATGCCATTTGAAAGCATAAAAAAACCCCAGAATACTTTCAGTTCAGTTCCTCCTTCTCTCTCTCTTTCTCTCTCTCCCTCGCTCTGTGTGTGTGTGTGTGTGTGTGAGTGATGTGTGTGGATATTTTTATGTGACTTTGGTACACACACACATACACATACATACACACACACACACACACACACACACACATACACATACACATACACATACAGAGTGTTGGGATGAACAGTCAGTCTCAGCTGTCTGTCCTCAGTGTCCACCTTGTTAGCTATTAGAGGCCTTTTTTTTTTTTTCCTGTTCAGATAGGCCAGATTTTGTATGTGCCACGGTATGTATCATTTTGACTGTTTTTAAGAATAATTGCTTGACTGGGTGATTTGGGATTATCAGAGGGTTAGAAAAAACAATGTATCCTATTCCAGTTTGAGCCCTATCCAGGGTCATTCTTGGCAGAAAGCATAACAATCCAGGTAACGATAGCTTGAAAGTTTCAAAAATGTATGGGAATTTTCCCGCATATAAATTCCATTGCGCCATATGAGTGTTGGAATTCTAAACACTTGTTGCTGTGCCTGAAACTAAAGTGGCTCTGGGGACCTAAACTCAGGCCCAAATGCTTGTCAGGCAAGAGCTTTTCCTGCTGGGCCATATCCCCAGCCCCCAGTCATGCTTTGTACATATATATGTATGTGAAAGCATATGTGTAGGTGTACTAAGTGCATTATGTATTTCTACATATATTTGAAAAGCTATATCATTTTGGATACAAGTATGGAAAATATTTCTATAGTCAGAAGGCACAAGATTGTTGTCAATTTTATTTTCTTAATTTATCTAAAGTATTGGTCATGTCGTGACACTTGGCAGTAAGATTTTCCTAGTTTTGTGTTCAGCATGTGTCTACTGAACAAGTCATTTTATCTTAATGTTAAACCTAGAAAATAATTTTAGAATAACATTTACAATATTAGATATTTTGCCCTTAACAAAATGAACTTCTTTGATTCTACAAATTGAAAGACAAATGTGAAACCATTCTTGGAATTAACTTAGGTCTTGAGTGTAAGGAGGTGGTATGGCTGGTAGAACTCTTGCGTCCTTTAACTCTGCAAAATCTTTTCTTAAAGAGGTAAACACAGACAAACTTTAAAATATACCTTCTGTTCTTTTTTTGTCATTTTGACTGTCTGTAAAAAGAGCTGCATAACTAGGTGATTTGGTTGGTCATAGAGTTAGAAAAAAATATATCATAACCCAGTTTGAACCCTATGCAGGGTAATTCCCTGCCCAAAGAAGAACACTACAGGTGATAACAATAACTTGTGCTCAGCTCCAAGCCCTGGTGCCCTGGGACTTCTTAAATGTGTAGGAAGGGTGCTAACTCAACACACCTGTGGCAGAAAGTCCAGTGGGCTTTCTGCTAATTCATAGGGAAGTGGTTTTCTTAGCATACACGTTCTTGGAATTATGTGTATTGGATGGAAATCCAGTCTTGCCTGCTCTCTCCCTAGTCCAGATCCTCACACTTTCAGGTGGGTACTAGTTGGGAACACTGAACATTCAAAGGCAGCCGCCCAAGGTGATTCAGTTTAAGGTCTTTTCTCTCATGGTATAGAACACTTGATTGGACTTTCCCACCTGCTTGCACATCACAATCTGTCAAGAAATACTATTTGAAAACTGTTTCTATAAATTCACAGTTCAGCAAATGAGGTGTTGCTTTGATGAGATACGAGGATTTTCTAAATGGAACTCTTTTTTTTCTTTTTTCTTTTCTTCTTCTTCTTCTTCTTCTTCTTCTTCTTCTTCTTCTTCTTCTTCTTCTTCTTCTTCTTCTTCTTCTTCTTCTTCTTCTTCTTTTTAATCAGCTGAGCCCTGAAACCTTACAAAGAACTGTTACCTCAGTGAGTACATGAAATCCTTATCAAGCAGAGGATATTCCAATTAGGTCACTGCCAGACATTGTCTCTCCTAACTCAGCATTTGGCATAAACTATAATCCAAATTCAGAGGCAGGAGAGCATACAGCAAACTGAAATTTCAAAGACCAAGAAAATGACATTCTTTTATCCTTTGGACAACATACAACACACAGACTGAGACACACTGAATCACAGCCCGTGAGAATCCAATGTGAGCAATTTAATACTCAAAAGAATATCTTTTATCACAAAATATATTTTAATCTAGGGAAACCCAAGCTTATAAACATATACATAAGAGGTTCATCAAACACTGTGAGCAGCTTGACAGAACAGTTTATCATTAACCTGATAAGAACTGCAGCAGTATCGTATAGACATCTTACACCAAACTTACAAGATTAGGGTATGGAAGCTTTCATTTTCTTTATGTTTTTTTTTTTTTTTTTAGGTCTCTTTTTCTCTGGCAAGATAATAAAAAAAAAGAACACCAACAAAAAAAACAAGGAAAACCACTGTTGAGTTATTTATCATCGCCTTATTATTTGTGTAGAAGTCATCTTCATTCTGCAAAATAACAATAAAACAACCCACATGAATTGCAATGGGATACAACAGCTCACCAGATGTAGCTGTATCTCTCTATGAAAATAAACGGAATGTTTTCTTTAATCAATCAGAATGAATAATGCTGATGGGTTTGGCAGTGACTAAATCAGGCCTGCCAGCTCCCGCTCCCTGCGTGATTTCATCTCTCCAAGCAGACTAAAAAATGCTCTCTCTCCTTCGCACTGGACAACTTTATTTTCACACGTTCAATTTAACAAAGCTCAAAAGGAATTCTAAAAGCTTCGCCTGTCTCATAAAGTGTTTACCAGATATCTCGCCAGGATGGCGGTGGCAGCTCTGTGGCTCATAATAAGGGGGGGGGGATCAGGAAAGTCTAGAGAGGAACACAATCAGACTGGAGGAGGCTGAGTGTTGTCAGTCATGCTGTAAGGTCACATTTCACAACATTTTTTTTTTTTTTATAAAACTTCATTTAAACAACTGCTGGGATGGAAAACACTGGAAGGAATAGAGCTGCCTCACCTGTTTAAATCAGCCTTGGAAGTGTGGTCTGAGTCGATGACGTTTCTTAGTTTTCTCCATGGGTACGTATTTGAATATTTGGTTGAAGTAGTCTCTTTTCTGAATTTGTATATATTTCCATAATTATCTACCACACTGACTCAAAATAAGCACAGTCAGTGGAAGGGGGCTTAATTTTCTCCCTGTCCTCTCAACTTTCTTGTTTATGACAGGAGATTAGGTAAGACATTTAAGGACTGAGAAAGACATAGCAGGGCTGGAGTCACTGCTCAGCCAGGAAGGACACATACTGCTATGGCAAGGCCTGAGTTCAGTCCTGGGGAATGCACCCACTACTGCCTGAATCCCAGCTAGAGGGTATCCTGCTACCTCTGGCTTCCCAGGACATCCGAACTCACCTGTACATACTCACACAGAAACTTACACACTACACATATGTAAATATAATCTAAAATAAATCTTTTGAAAAAGGAATATTTGGCAGATTTAATATGCTAATTTACCTGGGATTTGTTTTCATAAGTACATAAGTACACATTTTAGTTCAAAGTGACTGAGACACAGTAGTTTATTTAAACCCCAAGGCCTCTTTGGAAGAGATGAAAGGATTAGAGCAGAGAGACTCACTCTCTTACCTGAGAACTGTGACTGTAAGACCAGATGTGATCTCAGCAAGCCAGAGTACAGAATCTCTGTGTCGCATCCGTACCTTATACTGCTATTTGGACAGCAGCTTCTTTTCTCTTTGATCTTCATATACCCCTTTCTTCTCTTTCTAAAGACTCCTTGTTCTCAGCCCTCTGCAAAGCTAGCCTTGAGTCCTCCATTCTGGATTCATGAGTGTCAACGTGAAGCAGTACATTATAGATGTGAAGGCTTCCAGCATCTCTCTGAAATACTGTCAAAAAAGAGAAATGAGGGTACTCACATGCATTCTTCACACTTAATGCTGCTATTAAGTAATGCTTTTGTACATCTATCTGGCTAGAACACACACATACACACAAACAAACAAACAAACAAAAACCACCCATGACTTTAAGCATTGGAATCTAGAAGAAGCCATTACAGTGACTCCTAGACACAGTGACACTCCTCTGGTAAGGACAGGTTCCACTCACTAGTGGCCAAGATCACACTAGTGTGCAGAAGGTTTCTAGTAATGAGCACAGAGTATGGCCATGTCACCGTATACATAATAAGCTGTGGTGAGTCATTGCCACCTGGTGGTTAAAGTGAGTTAGCCTCTGTAGGTGATTGACACTACCAAGGATGGAAAACTCACATGATCTTATTGGCTCTTGGCATTGGAAAGGACTATCCAGAGGCAGGTGGCTTTACATGATAAGTAGTATATAAATGTTTACTCTAAAATAATTTCCTTTTCCATTTCTGTACTTTTAATGACATCATCTCTCTCTTTCCTTACTTCCATCCCTCCTCCTGTCCTTCCTTTGTAGAACCGGAGAACTCTCTTACAAAAGCTCCAAACTCATGGTTTTGTATAATGCAGCCCATTCAGAGACAGGCTTTCCTCCTCTGAATATATCTTGATTGGTCTGTAGACGTAGCTGTAAATTCTTTAAGACCATCATTCAGATCTGTGGTTTCCAAGATTGCTTTGACATCAAATATATGAATAAATCTATGCCTTAAGATGATATTAGTGTCATGGGGTGTCAGAAGCAAGACTTTATTTTGGATGCTAAAGATAAAAGGGAAATAATGTTTCTAACTTCCAAGATGGAGCCAGTAATGGCTGCCACATGACACTAATGGACTCAAAAGCATAAGAACCAACAGAAAAATTAACAAACATATATATATATATATATATATATATATATATATATATATATATACTATGGTACATCTGGTTTAACTTGGTAATGAGGTGATCAAACAGAGAAATAAGAGATCATGTGTTTTATTTAAAAAAATAATCAGGGATAGATTAACCAAGTGGGTACTGTACTTGTCACCTCTCAGAGCTGCCCACGGCAACTGCAGAGTGCTACCAGAAGCAGCATGAAGCTAATCAGCAATTCATGTCCTCCTTTCTTGGGCAATTTTCTGTTTCCATAGCTGCAGAAACATCATGGAAAAATCATGTCTCAGATGACAGTTTTTCTCTTTAGCTGTGGCAATAACTTTGTCTGTGTCCTTCTCCTTTTGTGACAAAGTGCCATCTTGGAAAAGGGTTAGTCAGTCTTCTTTCTGCACAGGGTTGTTCAACTACATCCCTTTGTCTTCTTTTTGAGTATTGCCAGAAATGACCTGGAGAAGCATTTGAAACGAATAAACTCATTTTCTGAAATCACATAAAAGTGTGCCACTGTGTTAGACAGCTACAGAAGCAAGCCCTGTTGTGCTGAAAGGATATTATTTTAACAGTCCTCGCTGGAGATCCTGCTTACCTCTCCATCTTCAGCTCTGAGTGTACCGCATGTATTCTTCAACCATACAAGCATATACAAGAATACAATAAAAGGTTAAAAGCCCCCCCCTCCATTTCTCTCAGCATCATGTTTCATTGTACATTTTATTTCTACAGGACCACATAAAGGCAGCTATGTATCATCAGGAAAATATACTTCTAACATTCAAAGTCAATGATGCAGATAATGGAGAACCAACATCTTCAGTGTGGGATACGAACTGTCCTCAGTACCCAGCACAGATGTTGGTAACAACCAATAAACTGCACTATATACATATATCGGAAAGAGGCAGCTTGAAGGCACGGCCTGCTTAGCTAGATTTATTAGGCGAGATCTTTAATATGCCATATGGCAGCTTGGCTCTTCCACTCAGCACATCCCTGCTGAGTGAACGGATTGAAGAGAGATGACCAGCCCTCCCGCAGGCACCGATGACTCCCGTGGGAAAGACGCTCTTGCTGTAAGATTTTTCACCAATGTCACCCATGATATGTGTCCTTGTAGTCCATTATACTTCAATATGCTTTCAATCAGAGTGGGGGCCTCCATTATCCCTCCTATTTAGAGAAATCTCTAGATGTTGTGAGTGGGGTGGGCAGTGAGAAGGAGAAGGAAGGGCTGAGATCCATCAAGTTAATTCACAGACCTTCTGCCTGTGATTAAGACAGTTTGTGTAGGAAATACAAACTAGGGGATTTGCAATGCTTTTCAAAGCTATTATTCAAGTAAATGGAAAAGCAGCATCCTGTATGATGTTTAGAATACCAGTGAAGGAGAAATAGTTTTTCCTTCCTGTTGAAGCTAGCTGCGTGAGAACCACTTTTCTTGAGTAAAACACGATGCCCTCTGCACACAAAGGCTTCTGTTGGGATGATTTGTGCCCCTATTTCTGTATCGTTTTCATTAGCATACAAGATACTTCTGTCAATATTTTAAATCTATTAGGTGAAATATGTATAGGAACAATCTTTTCTATTTAATGATATAAACACATATTGTGAATAAATGAAATGAAAAAAATCATGCTATAGATAGTAACTTCATTATCTTTTAGTTTTTTTTGTAAGTATTCTAATACTAATGTCCAGGCAGTGCTCTTATTAAAAAGAATTATCAAAATATATTTTTCAAAGGTAGATTCAGTGAGTGAGTTTTAAAAGCGAAGTCTTGAGAACAGTATTCTTTGCTTCATGATAATTCTACTCAAACAAGAAAGTCTGAGATCTAGATACAGTGTCCAGCAGAAACAACCCACAGTGCACTAAACGGTCAGCAGCAAGTAGAGTTCAAAATGTCAATGCCTTGAGAGTCAGGGAGAGACTGGATCTATAGGGAAACATGGGGAAATATGTAAAACCCGAAAGCCATGATCACTCAGTTCCAGATTCTGGGTGGAACAGCTGAGACACCACAGTGGAACCCACAGAACGCACACACATAGCAGGTAGGTGTACATTTTCTAATGTTGAGGATTATATTGTAGTTACAAGAGAGATAGCATTTTTAGTGGTGGAGTTGAACAATAAAAATACGCATGCCTGACAACGTATCAAACATTGATTCTCAAGCTTCTCAAATAAAGCCATGTTCCTGGGCCTGAAGTGGAGCCCCAGTGGCTAGGAGCACTTACTCTTCAGACAGAGAACCCAGGTTCAGTTCCCAGCACCCTCACTGTGGTTCACAACCTTATCAACTCCAGTTCTAGGGTACTCAACCCCTCTTCTCACCTTCCAGGCTTCTCTACACACACAGTACATATATGTAAACGCAGCCAGGCACACACGCACATTAAATAAGTAAATATTTTAAATTCATGGTGTTTTATATTTTTTCATGTTTTTTGTTTCTGAATTAAAGGTATTTCCAATTTAAAAATAGAGTTAAGGTAATGTTGTTTATGCTTTTAAATATGTGGTATCTCCATTTGAAGGATAATAATACTTCTTTTATTCAGTGTAATAAGCACAGACTAAGAGTTATATAAAGTGATAACTAGCTAATTGCTTATCTTTATTTCTGTACTATATTACAAAGATGATATTTAATAAGAAGTAATTATATGGGAAAATGATATTTAATATTTTAATTTCTTGCTAAACTGTTTGATTAATTTTTAGATAATATTATTAAACTGAATAAATGTCATAGAAAGAGTCACAAAAGTATGATGGTATTAGATAATGCATGCTGTTAAAGTCACTGAAGAGTTTCTCATTAACATTTCAAAATGGAATTTTTTAGTCGGTAACTAGGGTGATTTCAACTACAAATACAGAATTTCTGATAGAAGTCATGTATTGTACACACTGTCTTGTTTAGCCTTTGAGCATCACTGATATTTCTGTGGTGATATTTGTAGGAGAGATGCTATGGTTTCAAGTTGACAAGCTATTAACTCTTCTCTCCCTAAAGCGACTATGAAACAATTCACTTGGAAATTTTGCAATTAGATTTTGCCTTTCCACTTAGATGCTTATTGCTTATTAGTATTCATTCCCTGAAATTCCTGAATTCTTTAAATATTACTAATATGTTTGTCTCCTCCCCATTGCCCACTGGTAATATTTTTTGTAATATTGATGGATAATTAATTGTAGACTGCTAAACTGTACATGGAAAAGAATTTGGTTAAAGTGTGTTTGTGTTTATTATTAATACTAGAGTGCTTTTGGGTGGTGAGATATCAAGTAGGGATTTTGAACATATAAATGTTAAGTGAAACTGTTTCATCTTAAGTAGCTGATAGAATGGTTGGGTGTATGCTTTTTGCAACGATGAGAGATGGGCACTCAATCAAACCGCTAGTATTCACTAAGCCTTGTGACTTGAAGACTCCTGGAAGTTTGAGGACATTCTATATGATCATATAGCTTCAGAATTCCTGGGAAAAGGGAATAAAAGACACAGCCTGTGTGTCCGTGTAAATGTCCTCACGAATTATAATGTTACTGGATTTCCACAACCAGTTTTTCTTTGGAATTTGAAAATCTGTGCCTTATATTCCTTCTATAGTTTTATTCTAGGGTCTATCTGGGCCAAGAAACCTAATTTGCCATTTTGGAAATTAACTTTTACATATAAAGAAACCAAAATAATATTCATGAACAGTTCTTTTAAAGTATTAGGTACCTGCTATGGACATAGCTACTAAGTGTTTCCTCTCACCCTTCTCTCTACCAAGAAACATTTTCAAAAGTTAACAAATCTTTTTCCTGGAAATGTATGAAACAGTTGTTATGAACCAGTTTCATTTCTTCCAGGTTTTCTTGCTGTACAGACTGGGAAGACCACATTTCTCTGGGTTCAAAGGGACAAAGCTGTTAGTACAACCATGTTTCTGCAGGTCATTGGCTACTGTGTACCTTGTGACATCATTGCAGAATGGCATCTGCCAAATGAAGTCCACGAGGAACCTAGTTAAGCCATAAGCATCTGATAGGTGCCTTATCCAGTCAGCAGGATGTTCTAAGCCTCTAGTGACCTGCTCAGACTCAAACAGGGGTCCAGCAGAAAAGCCAAAGGACATATCCTCTCTGGAATGAGAGAGTTATATTTTTTTTCTTGAAATGAGTTTCTGGTGGACAGCCAAAAAACATTTCAGAAGATACAGGCATACACAGGGTATGTTCATCACAAATAAAGGGCAGAAAGAGGAAAATATTGCCGTCTTTATTTTGTATCTCAATGATGGAGTTGTTTTAAATGCTTTAGGTTTGCTATGAGGTTCTTGGCAACTAGAGGGCAAATATGTGGTTAGAATTAGTAATTTTTCTGTAGTTATAGGACATAAGATCAGAATAAAGGAAATTACCTGAGACTTAGTCTTCAGGCAGAAGACCACAGGCTCAGTTTTACATTCTGGAGAGTTATAGTTCTTTGCTAGCCATATAGATATTTCTATTTAAAATAATTACAAACAATTAAAAATAGATAAAAGGGACTGAAGCTTCATTTCTTAAGCAAGTTGCTTTTGTATTTTAGTAATTTTAATGCTATATTTGCATCCAGAAAGCAGTGAAGACATTATTAATAGCTAAAATACATTCTGTCTTTATACCACAGTACACTCATCTTGTGACTACAAAGGAGAAATACAAGTTTAAGAAGAGACAACTTTCCCACACTCATGCAGTTACCAGCAGCATAAACATCTGTACCATTTTCAAATTCCCTGAACAACCCACACTCTGACTATGCACACTCTGTCTCTGATCACAGGTACGTCATTCCTGAGTCACCAAGTCACCTGTAAAGATTGGATAATGAAATATTAACAGAAGGCAAAGACTCCTAAACCCTGAGGATGGCCCAGCACAGCAGTGGACTGTGGCAAATTACAGAACTTTTTTTAAATGGTAAAATGGGGTAAATAGGGAAAATAAAATCCATGTCTTAAAGATTGAGCTAATGAACTTAGCATAGTCCCTGGTGCATAAAAGGAGACAAGTATATGTTTTATGTAATTCTTACTGCGGTAAAAGTTACAGCAATGTTGTAATAATAAATGGAAAGCACACATAGCCCACCCAAGTGTGTAATCATTTCCTGGTAAGGTGGAGGATATTTGCAAGATCTTTTCCAGGTTTTCTCTATCCAGGTACTTGATATAAATATTAGTGTGTGCCAGACATGTCCACTCACAGAGAGCAGTCCACTTTGACTTCATTAGCTAAAGTTACAAATACGAAAATATTATCTTGCCAAAGATGTCTTTGTTTTTAATTGTGTGCATGGGGGTTTTGCCTCCATGTACATCTGTATACCACGTGGACGCTCATGACCCTTGGAGGTCAGCAAGGGTGGTTGTGAGCTCTGAGAGCAATGCTGGGAAGTGACCTCAGATACTCCTGAAGAGCAGTCTCTCCAGCCTGCAGGGTATTATTTCAAAACGCATCAGGTCATCCTCTGAGTTAACTGTACTCATTCTAACTTCAAATATATAGGATTCTTTTAGCCTATAGTAATTTTCTCTTAATTCATGCTATAATCTCCATCCTTGACAAAAGGAAAATCCTTCCATGAGCTGTTCAGGCACTGTGTGGTTCCATGAAATGAAACTCATGTCTACCAGATGGAAATGGGATAATGTAAATAATACATGATTTAGAGGTTTTGTTTGTTTTTTTTTCTAAGTAAAGGGTTAAATGATTCAGGCAAAACCCAAGTTCTGTTTATTTGAGGGCAGGGAAAAAATAGTCTGAAGTATCTTCTCCTTGCTAACATACATTACAAATTTTGTTTATAATCAATATTATAATCAAGGATTACTTCATTGCTTTAAATCACACTCACTCAATGAGCTCATTGACATTCTCAGTTATTTATGTTTGCTCAGCCCCGGGAGGAAATTCACTGATATGAGTGATGTCACAGCTGAAAACGAGTTGATTGCCTTGTCGGAACCACACCCTCCAGCTTCATTCATAGAAGAGCTCCGCTTTAAGCGTGGCAAAGCTTATTCATGCGATGCAGGCTGAAGGAAGCCATTGTCCTAGAGTGTTGAATCAGTGTTTTTGAGTTTTCCATTTTAATTTTAGAACTGAAGCTAAACATCCAGCACTACCTTGTGGTAGGGAGAGCGAGAGGGGATTCAAAGGAAAATTTTCAGCACTTTACATTTCAAATTCACAGTCTCTCTGCAATGTGGCAATTACTTTAAAAATGGCTTTTAGATTTATGATGTTGGACATAGAATATTTAATAAGCATTGATTATTTTTATTTGGTTTTAATTTCCTTTTACTCTTTGTGGGTTTTTTTAAAATAGCACAATGCTTTTATGTTAAAAATCAGGATCTAATGAATAAAGTATCCATAATAAAAAAGTTCATCAATTCAACAAGCTATCTTCTTCTATTTTTAGAAGGAATTCAGCCAAGATAGCCATGTGTTCTCATAACTAGGCTGTTATAGTATCTCAAAACTACTGTATAGTAGTGTTTAAAACCTTGAGTGTGTCTTCTGTCAACTCCATATCATTTTACAGTGATTGTGTGGTAAAGTAGAAAGCGGTGGACGTTGGGACCATAGACTGGCTGCCAGACTTGTTTTTTGCAATTTATATTTGAATAATATTAGACAATTTTTCTGATTGCTCAAGTCTTCAGTTTGTTTCAATGATCCATACTAGTCCAGAATTGTTGTAACTCTACCACTTCTGAAGTTTACTTATCAGTCTTTGATTTTTCATAAAAGAAATCTAACTTCATTAGCCGAACCTCATTAGTTTATGTTTTGTTATTTTCCTATAATTTAAAATTAACTCTCCATGCCAAAGGATTCATTTCCTGAGTCCTGGTTTGGACATCTTCTTAGCCTTTTTTGTTCTTATTAGATGAAGTTTCTTCCTATTGCTTGAATACCATTTTTCCTGGAAATAAATAGCACATGGTATACCTTCAGAAGAAAATAAAATGATGAAACTCACCGCATTGTCTCCTTATGATTTTCTAGTGCTTCAGCACATAAATAGACAACGCCCTTTGATAATAATGTAAAGGCAGTGAGAGGTGGGAACAAGAATGTAGATCTGATCTGCACAGAGTCTGATCTCTAGGATACCATATTTATAGTTAATAAACCTACTTATATTTATTCAAAAGCAATATGACCACTCAAACATAAGCTAAAAGTAGGAGGCCAGCAAACATGCCAGACTTCCTGACGATAGCCAGCATATCCTCAACCCTAGACAAAGAATGATAAGAACTGAGGGAGAGTGGGAGCAGGACAGGTGGTTTTCTCCAGGGAAGAACACAGCAGTTGGGCTCTGGTGTCAAATGGTCATCCCTGAAAACATATAAACATGTAACATTATATGGATGCAGTAGGTTATATTTGGGAATCTAGAAATATAAAAATACATATATTCATCCAATAACAATTGATGAAAAAAAGAGGTAATAAGTTTGCAGTATATAAGATATAAGTATATAAGATATAAGTATATATATTTTATAAGACGGTTTGGAGGGTAGAAAGGGAAGAGTGCAATGTAATTAAAACACAATCACAAAAGTAAACAAAAAATTACCTTTAGTTATTAGCACAACTTCCATATTGTTGCTTAATATTTATTGCATGTCCTTGATTTTGTTATGGTCAGAATAAGGGCTGTAAACTGGTTTCTCTTAAAAATAAACAAATCCATCTTCTTTGCCTTGGGTTGACAGTTGTGGAATAGTTTGATGCTTGTGGTATGGAGCGTGTAATTCCAGCAGAGAATGCAGCTCTCTGCCCTGTCAGTCCTACAGGTCAAGTGGGCCTCTCAGAGACTTGTTCCACATTCTCTTTCAGGAGTTCTAGGAAAGATAGCAATCGCCAACATTCTTTTCCGTAATGTATCTGGAAACTATCTCCCAACAGCTCTGCTTATATGTCACTGGTCACATTTAGTAATGGTCTCAGTTACCTACAAGGAACACAGGAAGGCCAGTGCGTGCAGCTGTGTTCCTTCACCAAACAAAGAAAGGCACAGGGAGTGGATGTCAGGGGCTAGGAGGTCTCTGTACACATCTTTTTCATCCACCTGGACAGCGATTTGCTTTGTGTGCAGGGAAAGTAACTGGCTTAACTTGAGCATTTTAGGCATAGAAAGAAAAACAAATCTTTTCAGCAACTTGGTAAAGCAAATCAAATGGATTCCAAATGCAAAGAGTTTTAGACCCAATGTTTTCACTTCTAAGATTAGAAGGGACACAGAATGACAGCATAGAAATGCAGAACATTTTTTTATTTTGGGTAATGAGATGAATATGCATCCTCTCATTTCAATAACATTGCCAAGGATAGATTTTTTTTCACGGTACAAGCAGGGGTCAGAGTAGCCCACACACTAGATTGCTTTTGGTTAGGACACCTGGATTCAATTTAATAGAGTAGGTTGACCCAAAGTCTGCAAATTTAAAAGGCATTTGTATACAAACAAGAATTCATAATGTGAAATTTGTAGTTTCTATGCTTACAATATTTTTATTCTGTTGTCTTTCAGGGATAAAATGATATGAGCTATGGAAATATA
Source organism: Mus musculus (assembly GCF_000001635.26). Classification (NCBI taxonomy): domain Eukaryota; kingdom Metazoa; phylum Chordata; class Mammalia; order Rodentia; family Muridae; genus Mus; species Mus musculus. The sequence continues at coordinate 116,550,925 of NC_000080.6, read as the reverse complement.
CTTTGGTAACTTGAAAGTCTTTGGTGAATAGTGGGGAAAAAATGGAATTGGAGAATTTGAGGACACATTGTCTCAAAGTATGATGTTGTCTATTTACCAACCCTGTCTCCCAGAAAAAAAAAATCTTTCTACTGATGAGAACAGATATCCAGAATGTTTGTCTCTTTCTTGGGCACAGAGCTGTTCTACCTGCTGACTTCTTTACATGGCTTTATATACTGAACACTGCCTTCCACATCTTCTTCACGTATCTTAATATTCAATCTTGTTTCATGGTCCTTGGATGTATCCGTCTGCTTTACTGCTTTACTCCTTCAGTTTGGAGTTTATACTCTCCCCGCAGTCATGTTCTGTTTTATTAGGAGGGAGAAGAAGAGGAGGTACCAGAGATAAGATATACCTGTCTTCTTGGTCTGCTTTACTGATTACGATACACTTTCTATTCTTCAGTAGTCTATTTGGGTAAGCATCCAAAATTGGGCTCATCCAGTGCTCATCACCCAGTCAGTTCCCTATGGCTGTCCACACTGTCTTTAACTCACGCATGGTTCTTGAAGAGATATTTTGCACATAAACTGTAACAGTGATTGTTTGGAATGTATTCTCTTGAACACAGCATAAAGATAGTAAACATTTAATTATTGGATTTTAGTATTAAAGGAAATAGATCCTTGAAATAAGTATAAAATCGTGAAGTCAATGAGGAAACATGCAATTTAACTTTTACAAAGAAACATATTTGTCTCTGTTGTTAGGTTCAAAGTTGATGCAAGAAATTTGACCAGAGTTCCATTAAAGGAGAGCATTCTTTACAATATGGTTCATTGGAATGCCATGATGTTCATCTACTCTATATACCTGTGCCAGCACTTCAAGGCGGGCTCTTTCTTACTCTTATCCTTTTGTGTACTTTCATCTGCAAAGATTTAGAAACACCACATCTTGCCTGAAAATTGTCAGTTAGTTATTCATAAGGTACTAAAACTAATAAAGAGTGAATGTTGTAATATTCTATGACTTCCAGTGGTTTCTCAAGTATATGAATCAATAAGAGAATGAATGAAAGAGACATAGGAAATACTATAAGGGTGTTAGACCTCCTCATCATTTTAGAGACTATATGTAACTTTCAATATAGTGAAAGGAGATGATTAGTAAAAGCAAAGAGAAAGAATTTGTTGCTTGTCTCTACGTAGGGAACTATTTAAAAGGATAAAGCCTAAATTGTTTTTTCTTGCTGTTGGCAATATTAAGTTTCTAACACCCTATACTCACACTCTTTCGAGAACATTATTAGGAAAGCTAACTTTGAATAAGATACAACCGTACCCAAGTGGGTTTTCTGATATTTGTGAAAAGCAACTACAAGTGAAAGAATTTGAGAAATTATGTAATAGATATTTTTATTATTAAATTATCATGAAACATGGAACCATTTTTCCAGACTCCATTGTCAACTGTACATTAATAGTAGATCAAGAGATCTAAATATTAGACCCACTTTAAGTTTGAATTACATCTGTGTCTCTTGGATGCATAGGATGGAGAGGTAAATCCTACAATTCACAGTGACTAAATTAATTTTGAATGAATATGCTTGTGGCACATCTATGAGAGTCTCTTAAAAATTTTTTGAGCTTAAATGTAATTACATTTTTCTCCCATTTACTTTTCTTCTTTCTAACCCTTCCTATGGACATGTACCCTGTCCCCACTCTCATTTAATATTGTGGCCTCTTTTGCTTTAATTGTTGATGTGTGTGTGTGTGTGTGTGTGTGTGTGTGTGTGTGTGTGTGTGTATCTAGCAAAAAACCGAAAAAAAAAATAGAAGCTCTTCATGGTCAGGGTTGCCTAACCCTGACTCTCAGAGCATTATAGGCTATTGCTGAATTGCTGTTGTCCCTGGTTGCTACCTAGGGATGAGATGTAAGTCTTTATTGCTGAAGATACCCAAGTTCCTACAGAATGTAATGAATAACTTGGTTAGTATATCTTAATTTAAAAGAATGATTAGATGTGGAAGTGTAGATTGTGGTGGGAAGAATTCTTCTACCAAATTAATTAATGGATATTTGATAAGACATGGTTTCTGCTGGCATTTTAGTCCCTATTTTGAAATATATATATCTATGTATGTCTGTCTGTCTGTCTGTCTGTATTTATGTCTGTATCTATCTATCTATCTATCTATCTATCTATCTATCTATCTATCTATCTATCTATCTAACTATCTATCTATCTTCCTTGGAAGAAATGGTGAATTGTGAATTAGTGTGGGGAGATTTCTGCCTGGGAACAGCCTGCCTAGGAGGCAGGCACAGAGGTCCCACAAAGAGAAAAAGCAGAATGGGACACAGAGGCCTGTATCACATTAATATGCATGAGGGGAGGCAAGAGGATGAGCTGTGCTGACGAAAAAAATGAGAAGGAACATATCACAGGACTAGTGGAGTAATGACTGGAATCCATGGTCCAGCTTAAGTCTAAAGACACAGGTAACAAAAGTAGGGCAGATGTCTGAGGCCATGGTGCAGATCCCATTATCAGTATCATGCTACATTAAAACACATTTATGTGGATGGATTTGGGAGGTATGTACTCCTCTCCCTTTCAGCTACTCCTACCATTTAAAATTTGAGCCAAGTGTTTTCTAGTACCTGGAATAAGCTTCTTAAAAAGAGAGAATTTGCTTCATAGCCACAGGATTTCTTTCTTTGTTTTTATTTTTATTCTTCTTTCATATATTTCCTCCTGACTGTGGTTTCCCTTTCTCCCTCAGACTTTCTGTCCCACTCCCCTTTCCCCCAGATCCACCCATCCTCCCCCCAGATTCCCCCAGATTCTGTGACAATCAATCATGGCATAACAAGCTACAATAAGATCTGGCACATACCATTACATCAAGACTGTAAGACGTAACCAAGCAGGGGAAAATGGTCCCACTGGCAGGGAAAAGAGTCAGGATATCCTCCTGTCTTCACTCTTAGGACTGCCACATAAACACCAAGCTACTTAGCCATGATATGTATGCAGAAGACCTGTGGGAGACCCCTATATGTTTCCTGACCTCCTGGAACCCTCATGAGTCAATGTCAGTCAGTTCTGTGGTCTGTGTTCTCCTAGTGTGCTTCTGACCGCACTTGTTCTGAAGAAGCTTCCTCCCAGTTCTTTAAAAGACTCCCAGAGTTCTGCCTTATGTTTGGCTGAGGCGCTCTACATCTACTTTCATCAATTGCTGGAAGAAGGCTCTCCAGTCTCTTTGATGACTATTCTGTTAGGATCTGGTCCCAGAACAATCTGCAGCAGGAGAAACTCTAGGTTGAAAGTTTTGTGGCTGGGATCTTGTACCTGTCCCTCCACTGGCGGACTTGCCTGGTTATAAAAGATGGTTGGTTCATGTCCCCCCACAAGTAGGGGTCTTTGCCAGGATTATTCTCTTAGATTCCGTCGAGTTGCTAGTGAATTAGTTTTCCACCTCATCCCCAATATATCACCCCATTCCAGCATTTCTCTCATTTTTTTTCTTTTTCCCCTTAACCTGATCCCTCTTGTTCTCAGCATTACCCATTTCCAGTACACCCTCAAAGTCTATTCTATTTCCCTTTCCCAGGGAGATGCTTCTTAAGCACTCCTTGTTACTTAGCTTCTCTGTAGCATTGTCTCTTAGTTTACAGCTAACATCCACTTAACAGCAGAGTAATACTCCATTGTGTAACTGTGCCGTTCTCTATCCTTCAGGTGAGGGGCATCTAGTTTGTTTTGAGTTTCTGAGTATTATAAATAAAGCAGCTATGAATATGGTTGAGCAATTGTCCTTGTGATAGGATGGAGCATCCTTTGGGTATATGCCTAAGGGTGGTATCATTGGATCTTGAGGTAGATTAATTCCAAATTTTCTGAGAAAGTATCTGTACAGGTTGCACTCCCACCAGCAATGGAGCAGTATTTCCCCTGCTCAACATTCTCACCAGTATGAACAGTTGATTGAGGGTTGATCTTAGCCATTCTGATGGGTGTAAGATGGCATCTCAAAGTGATTTTGATTTTGATTTCCCTTGAGGATAAGGATGTTTAACATTTCTTCAATGCTTCTTGGCTATTTGAGATTCCTTTGTTGAAAATTGTCTGTTTAGGTCTGTAGTCCATTTTTAAACTGGATTATCTGTTTTGATGATGCCTACTTTCTTGTGGTCTTTATATATTTCGGTTATCATCCCTCTTGAAAACATTGGCCCAGGAAACAACTTCTTGAACAGGCACTAGGATCAAGGTTAATAAATAGGAACGCATGACACCTGGAAGCTTCTTTAAGGCAAAGGATACTGTCTATAGGTAGCGCACAGACTGGGAAAAGATATCACCAATCCTGTGTCCATGGAATTTCAACCATCCCCAGAGATAAAGGTAGGAAGGGCTGCCAAACCATGGTGCACAGATCAAGTAACAGGAAACAAGTCAATATAGGCTTTCTTTTATCTACAAGAATTGGTCTCTTATTGAGAACCCAACCTTCCTTTAGGTCACTCTTCACTAAAGGATTTTAATGATGTCATGTCTTTTGACTCTCACAAGATATTGAAAACCATCATCTATGGCAACAAAATACATCTACAATAAAGAAATTTTCCTGTGAACCAGAGATATAATATCCAAGGGCAAAGTCCAATTATACATATGCAACAAATATCTGTTTCTTCTATGTCAGGGAATGGTCCAGACCTTATTTTGCCATTGTAGACTCTACAGGGAGGATAACTCTCTCCAAGACTAGCCTAGAAAAGAGTATTGTGACAGATTGAATCTTTCAATTTTCAGCCCATTTACTGACACTTCTCCACAGGTTCTTCTAGAAATTGTTAACCCAGAGCCTTAGCGACTCATACATCCCATCTGTCCTTCTTGTCCTTGGTTGCCCTTGGGAAGCACTCTGTAGATGGAGTGATTTTGCAGTGCTGACAGTAGCCTAGGATCTACCTGGGCTTCTTTATTTTGAGTCAGGAAGGAATGATTCAAACCACTGTGCCTCTTCTCTTTCTAATGAAACAGCTCTAAGAGGAAATGTTTTATAAAATAGGAATTTCACTTCTTTTGCATATATTGGGTTTTGGGTACAGTCATAGAGTTTTGTAACAATATTCATTGTAATATAATAATGTTGTGATCTTTCAGTGACCTCAAAGGGAGGCAAAGAAGAACCAAGCACACAGCTCTCATACCTATTAGCAGGAATTTGGGCTCACTGTGGTGGAACCCAGGTTTTTCTTTGCACTCAGGAGGCAGAGGAAGAGACAGGCAGGTCCCAGGGCTTTTGAGTTCACCCAAGGCTACATAATAAGACCTTGTCTCAGAAAACAACAAGATTAACAAGAAATTAAGAAAACAAGATTAACAACAAGGTCTTGTCAACCTTTAACATACCTTTGATGTATATGGATCTACTCCTGGACATCCCTTAAAGATGAAATCACATAATACATGGCCATTTTTTACTCATTTGGCATAATCATGCAATGCTCACCTGCAGTCTAGCGTGTGTTAGTACTTCAATACTTTCCGTTGTCAAAAAGTATCTATATAGTATGTTGAGATTAGCATTTGGATTGCTTTGAATTTTTGATTATTATGAATGTGTTTTCCTTGAATATATACCCAGGAATGAGCCTGCCATGCCATGTAGCCGAGTAACTGTAGCACTCTGATTTCTCAAGAGCACCGCCATTTCCCATTCTAAGTGTAAGAAGTTGATGACTCTAATTTTTCACCATGCTTGCCAACATTTGTTGTTTTTACCCTTTCCGTGAGTAATGTGGTGTCTGACTCTTTCCCTAACGTCTCACAGTGGATGCTGCTGTTTTCTGTGCCGTTCGCATGCATCCTTTGGAGAAAATTATGCAGATTATTTGTCCATATCATATTTGTTTACATATGCCTTATTGATATATAAGAGAAAATGGTCTAAATGCACATCTTTCATTAAATATGCTAATACCAAATTTTCATCAGTTTACTATCTCTATGTTGTCTTTAATTAGTTAATTTACATCCCAATTGCTGCCCCCTCTCCCAGTGCCCCCTTCTAGAGCTTCTCCCCATCTCCCTTCTCTTTGGCTCTGAGAGGGTGGAGCCCCCCCTGGGGAGGATTAGGTTCATCATCTCCCACGGAGGCCAGACAAGGTAGCCCTCTGTTGCACATGGGGCAGGGGTCTCCTTACCTTTGAATGACAAAATTGTTGTCTTCTAGTAAAATCCTTTTAATCATTCATGTTTTTATCTCATGCTTTTGGTTTGGTGCAAGAAACCATTACTGAAAGATGAAAGTTTATGAAGGCTTCATATTCTTTCCTATGAAAATTTTATAGTTAAACCTATTATGTTTAGGCCCACGATCTATTTTCAGTTGATTTTTGCAAGTGGTGTGAGTAAGGAATCCTTTTCTTGTCTGAGAACTCAAATCTATTGATGGTGGACCTGCGTTATTTGTTACTTTATTCTATTTTTAAAAAGTTAAATAAAATGTTTTGGTCATGTTTTCTCCTCTCCCAACACATCTCAGATCCTCTCCATCTCCCTACACTCCCAACTTTATGGTCTTTCTCTTTCTTTCTTAAAAATTGAGTACACAAGCACCCCAGAAACTGAAAATCAAAACAATCAAAAGACCGATAAGAACACACACACACACACACAAGAGACAGAGAGAGAGAGGGAGAGAGAGAGAGAGAGAGAGAGAGAGAGAGAGAGAGAGAGAGAGAGTGACTATTCCTGGGAATGGTGATGGTGCCTGCCCTGGAGTGTGGTTGATATGTCCAGTTACATGCCATTGGAGAGAACTGGTTTTCCCTTAGTAGGCAATGATCAATTGCAAATTGTTTTACACTGATGGTTGAGACCCTGTAGCCATTTCTCCTTTGCTGGGGCCCCATCTGTCATGCATTCTTACACCAACAGAGCAGTGTCTTCATTTGCCTGTGCTGTAAATCTTAAAGTCAAGTAGAGAGAATCTTCCAAATTTGTTCTCTTTTTAAGACTGTTTGTTTATTCTGAGTCACTTGTATTTGCATATGAATTTTAGGACTCTCTTGTTATTTTCTCCAAAAATGCCAGCTGGGATTTTGATAGAGAATAAATTGGATATGTAGATGAATTCAAAGATGATTGCCATTTAAGCATCATTAACTCTTCTGATGCAGAGTTGTGAAATTTCTTTTCTTTTATTTAGGTTGTCTTTACTTTTTAAAATACTGTTGTATATTTAAGGTTTTTTTATGTGGGAGTTTTGGTCTTTTATTAAACTTATTATATTCTTTCTGATGTTTTGTAAATGAGTTTTTATTTTCTTAATTTCCCCTCTGCATGGTCCATTGCTAGTTTATGAGCTTATAATTGTCTTTTATTCTTAAACAGAGATCTAATTTTAGAAAACTTTCTGTTGATTCTTTTTGAGTTTCACATCCTGCACCCGGATTCTGTTCTTCTCCTCATTGCCTCATATTCTCCCTTTCCCCTAAAAATCTCCCCCCAAAGTAAACAACACACAAGCAAGTAGACAGCAACAAGTACAAAAGCATAGAACACATCTCACAGTAGAAGCTGTCGCATGCTGCAGGGGGCCCTACAGTCTATCCCTCTGGCCACACATTTCCACCTATAAATGCTCATTGCACTGAGTCACTGCTCTTGTTCCTGTTCTCTGGATTCTGTAACACCATCAATGTTGGATCTTCATCAGAACTCCTCCAAGTTATTCTGTTGTGGCCCTGTGTCATGGAGTTCCTGAAACTTGGGAACAGCTGGACCGGCATTTTCCTGGGTCCCAACCATTCACAAATGATATCGTTTTGGGGTGGGCCAACTAAGAGCCCTAAATCTGGGCCTAGGTGATAGCAGATCTGGTCGTCCTACCTGCTCTTCCTTATCCTAATCACCAGAGTGAGTGAGCTCTTCAGCACAGTTCTGGCTAGGCCACCCAGTGTCACCATCAGCAGGAACAAGGTCAGCTCTCCTGCCCACAGGGCCAGCTCACCTACACACAATGCCTTCAGAGTCAGCCTCACTGTGCTACCCAGGCAAGGAGCAGTGTCTACTCTCAGGGTTGCAGGGATGAGGGACTGGACTAGCTCTCCTGCTCTTACTTCCTTGGGGATGGCTCACCAGTGCCTTCTTCACTATTGGAATCACTCCACTCTTTTGCCCAAGTGAGGTGTTTCCATCAGTGCTGTAACCCGTGAGAGGGCAGGGTTAGTTCTCCCCTTCTCATGTCCTTGGGGCCAGCTCTCCATACTACCATCGGTGGTGAAGGGGACGTCATAACTCCCACAACCATGCCACTTCATGACTCTCTCATGCTTGAGCCTTCAGAGACGGCACACCTGTGTTCCCTACAGCTCTACTGTGCTGCCCAGGCAAGGTACAGGTCTTGCTCTTTTCAAGTGCTTCAGCCAACAAGGGACAGGACCAGCTCACCAAACTCTCATGACCCCAGAGCTGCCTCTTGCAGATGCTGCAGCTAGTGAAAAGCAGAGATAGCAGTCCGGAGCTCATGACCCAATGCACAGCTTCCCTGACTGCTGACTGTGGCAAGGGGTCAGGGAGCACATCTCCTTTGTCCCTGTGCCATCTCACAGCAGATGAGTGGTGGGTTTAGCTCTCCCACATGCATACCCTTCGAGAAGATGCACCCTCACCCTCAATATCAGAGCCAGTTCCACTGTGCTGCCTGGGAAAGGAACAGGGATTACTCACCCAAGTACTGCAAGCTGTGAGCAGTGGAACCAGCTCTCCAGAACATGCATCCAGTGAGAGGCAGGGCCAGTTATGCGTGATCCCTGGACATGGGAGTGGTCCTAGGCATCTGCCCCAACCAGGTACATTTCCATTTTCTCTGGTGTATATATGAACCAGATACTGAAACCTACCCCTGCCATTTCATAGCCATAGCCATACACTCAGACATGGCTCTCAGTGGCACCTCAGGCTGGAACCTCATGGTGTCCTCAGCTGGCAGGGCTGGTCACTTCCAACAGGCTGCTCCTCTCCACTCTTGAGTTTCATCTTTATTCATAATGCTCAAGCTCTTCCATTTCTCTTTTCTTCCATCTGGCCACCCCATACTCATACATTGTGGTGGCTCCACCTTCAGGGCTGGCCATGTGGCTAGCAGAACCTCCATCCATACTGCAAGCAAGTGTGTACACCCCACCTGTTCCATGCATTGGAGGGCAGGTCTATGGGTGGCATAGTAGCCTACAGGTCTCCTCTGACTGTCTTCCTCCTTCAGTGGTGGGGTGCAAATTTGATTTGATTTGATTTTTATGAGTCCTAGGAATAAAACAGCTTGGCTATCAAACCAAGCATCAAGATAGGATAAACAAAGGACTGCCATCCTCTTTGTCCCAATGAATATAAGAACGCCACCACCACCAAGATGTCTTTTTTGACCATTTTCAGGTGTTTTAGGTCTAATCTTATATCAGGAAACTATTTATTGAGTGCATTTATTAGTTTTATTATTTTACCCTTCTTGTATACATATATATCCATGTTATACACAACATCAGATAACATTGTTCTAGACTTTTAAATTATAAAGCCTTTTGTTTCTTTTTGCTGTCAGGATGTCCATTTTCTTCTTCCTTTCTTAATTATGAGAATCTCTAATACAATGTATGATATCATCATAGATGATGCCTTTACTTCCCTCTATGCTTTAAACCAGAATAATTAACAATCAGATATGATACTACATGATTGCCTATATGTGTTTTGTGTTTATGTATCTGAATGCTTATCCTTGAGCATATGTATGTGTATGCATATATATGTATATTTATATCTATGAGTGTGTGTGCACGCTCTTTAGACTAAAGTAGCTTTCTTTAGCACAGCATCCCTAAGTGTGGACTTCTTTTCAAGGCTCACTGGTATTTATTTGTTGTTGTTTCTTTGACTAATCTTTGACTGGAACTCATTCCTCCGGCTCCTTTATCTTCTCTAGGCTTGGAACGATCTTTCAAATGGAGTGAGACAATATCAGCCAACTGCATAACACACCTGGATTTGCTCTCCCATCTCCGTGGTCCTGGCATTGTAAGAGCTGCTGTTAAGTCACGGAGTTCTCTGGCGATATTTTCTGTACAATCCAATGGTGTTGCTTCACACACTCCTAAGGTTTCTTAGACTTTTGTTAAATAGATGCATAGCCCTCAATTTATTGTTAGTGTATTGAGAAATTTACCAAGAATTTACTAATTTTGACCAAACCTATACATGTCTTTCCTTGGGAAAGATGTCCTGTATACTTAACGCTGTACTCTGGTCCCCTTTCTGTCCTTTGCCTGGAGTTTGCCATTTCTCGAAGTTCTCAGGAAAAACTTTGCTAATATATGAAAATAACATTTTTCTGGGTTAACAATTATTCCACGGCTTTAAATTTATAGCTGAGGAAGACTACTCAACTTTTATTAAACAATGGAGAACATAAGTCAACAAGAAAGTGGCATTAAAATGAAATGAAACCCCACAGATGACTTTAAGATAGTTTATGAGACGCACCTACAATATTTGTCACAGATTATGGGGAAGTAAAACTATGTATTTTCACTCTTTTAAAAACCTTTTACTAGAACTTTGTAACTACTATCTGTGATCACATGGCATTCCTAGTGTACAACACTGATTTGCATTGCCCCTGTCCCCATAAGTTGTGAATGGGAGAGGGTCATATATCAGTGCCTTGCCCCCAAGAAGACTAAAGCTTGCAAGTCTAGTAAACTACTTTCTATCACAGTCACTTTCAAATTTTCAAGGCTCTCAGGTTGCAGTCCACTCTAAGACTATTTCAGATGTAGAGAAGTCACACATATATAGACTGCCTACTCCCCCAAAAAGGAAAATTCCTGTGAGGTTAATACTATGATAATCTGTATTCAATATTTTTCATTTTCAAATTGTGATGGTTCAATATTAATTTTCAACTTGATACCTTGGAGATATACCTCCATGCATCCCTGTAGCAGATTTTCTAGATTAAGGTTAGCTTCTGAGATTATCTTTGAGGACTTGTCTTTATTGATCTCATGATGTGGGAAGATCCATCTTAACTGTGGGCTTTGACATTCAGGGTAAACTGAGGTGGGGTATAGAATTTACAATTGACTGGGGCCAGCAAACTATTCTCTGGGTGGCCAAAGAAAAAAGGAAAGAAAAAGAACACTGTAATTGTGGGCTTTTTCACTTGCACCCAAGTTCCCTGAAATAATGACTCTGAGACTTAATATTTCATGAATAACTCTTTAGACCAAAAACAGTACTCATGATTCTGAGTCTATGGAAAATCATTCTGAAGTCTGAAGAAATGATATAGAGCTAGCTAATGCACACCACTGGCAGGTCATTAAACAGAGGACATTTCTGGGTTGAATGCTGTCTAAGATAATCTGGACAGGGATGTTCAAAAGGGAACACATGGGCCTTGATCATTCCTTCCAGCTTTGGGTTTTCTAAAGATGTTTAATATTTTAAAAAGCTTTGTCGTTTTGTTTGTTTAGGAGACAGAGTTTCATTATATAGCATTGTAGAACTCTGTAAAACACCTGCTTCTGTCTCCCCTTCTGAGAGTTGGAATTAAAGACCTATGCCACCACCACCCCCCAAAATGTTTAGGCCAAAGTGTTTGCTTGTTTCCTGAGTAGCTCATAACTTAATTACCCATTTATTCTACTCTAAGTCATGGCACATGGCTGTTTACATCTCCTGAGTTTCATGGGACCACCTCCTTCAGTGATGGGGCAAATCTCTCCTCACATGACACTATCCCAGAAATCCTCTCTCTGTACTGGAATTATTCATTGCATAAGCTAATAAGCCAACATCATTTTAATTGACAGGTGTTGCTTCCATACATTGCATAAGAGAGTCTCCCTATAACTTTATTTTTTAGTCCAATAAAAGGTTTTCTTACCATAATAAACTATATGCAGTAATAACAATTATGAAGACTCTCAGATAAGGTTATATTCACACTATCCAGTCCACATACATTTAGCAGCTTTGGAAAAAGAAGTCTACAATCTATCCTGTCTTGAGGAGGTCAGAGTTCTTCCGAAATTAATTTTTACCATAACTTGCCATAACAACCTAAAACATCTTTCTAGACATGAAAACACTTTCTTAAATCCTAAGCAGCTTAAGCTTAATTGTGAAACTATAACTATCTAGTCTGCAACCCCATAAGAGACCTAAGAAGGAATAAATATTGACGAGTATGCAAGAAGTGCAGGGATGCAGCTTCCAAAATTACAGAAATGACAGAGAAACTTGGCTTCCTGGATGGACACTCCTACCAAATTTATCAGTCTTTGGAGCATCGTCTTCACCCTTTTGGATCAAGCTACCTGACAAACCATTTTATGAAGCATTAAAAATGAAGGGTGCTTACCCTGTGTTGGCATAGTTCTGCTGTCAACTTCCCTGCATCTTCATTGTGCAGTTTGGATAGCATATTGTCAACATTTGAAGCAAGAGTAGTTTCTTGCCCAGTGTCTAGCTTGCCATATTTGAAGTAAATTCCATATGGAGGTTCTTCTATGCTCATCATCTTCTTTGAAGTAGAATGAACTGCTGCCAAGAGCTAACACGCCTCACTGTCATAACAGACCTCTTATTTATAAAACATCCTTAAATGCCATATTCTGTAGATCTCCGTGGTTTTTAAAGGCCATCTATCTATAATATATCTGAATAGGAAAGCATTGTTTGTTTCTAGCTATATACTCTCTGTACAACTTTAGAAATGCAATTTTGCAGTTAACTGAACTAGTGTCTAACATAACCATGTGGTTGATTATCTGACTATTAACTTGTGTTTCTTATTTATCCTAAACAATTTGTAATAGCAGCTTTCAATAGTACTAGAAATTAATATTGCTTTTTAAAGGATTGCATAGGTATAATACATTAAACAGACTTGATAACAGTATGTTGTAACCAAATATAACTTTAACTTTGTATCAATATACCAATACCAATGTATATTTTTGTAATGTATAATTTTGTATATCAATGTGAGATTTATGGCTAGTAGTAGCACTAATAGTTTAATGGTAGATTCAATAATCTACCCTGTATGCCATCATTATTATACTTTCCTTTTTTCTTTATTACTTCTCCACATTTCTCTCTCAACACTAGATAGGAGAAAAAGGATAGAGAAAAGAAAAAGAAGGTAAAAAAATAAATCTCGAATTTAACCTCCCTTATTTTGTTTCTTCCCCGTCTAAGACCATAACAAGTTTTAACTGTCTTGCTTAAACGACAACAAATATCCATCATCCATCAAAAGACCCAAACCAATTGACCCCAGTCCACCTCTTGGAATGGTGATGTGGCTCTCTTAAAATTGCTTCCTGCTGATTTGGGGCATCGTTTTCCTTTTGGACGCCCCATAAAAATTGGAACATATTCTAGTCTTAAGTGATCTAGCTGTAGTATTTGCTGTCCAGTTTCTGCATGCTGAGATAGTTCAGGGCTTCACTGAAGTCTTGACTGTAACGTTCTGTGATGCTGTATCATCTAACTAGCCATTTCAAGATGATCCTGGATACAGATTTTTTGAGGAAGCAACATGGAGACAGTCTGAGGTATGAGTAAGTAGGTTGTTGGAATAGGTATATCCCAGCTTTTAAGCATCCCAGAAGAATCTTGCCAGAGCTGCATAGACTTCATTGATGTATGTAAACATTGAACTTTCACAGGTAATATATATTTCTGCAATAATATCTTTATGGACTGTGCAATGCGTACAGTTCAGTTAAAGGTGTTTCTTTGCTTTCTGTTGGAGCGAGTAAGGCATCCTTCTTTCTTTATGAGTTAAACAAACTGTAATATACATTTCTATCTATGCCATTTAAAATGGTGGCATAAGTCTTGAGGACTTTGTATCTAACAGGATTTATTGGCTAAGCTTAGCTGAAGTTCTGGCTGGAGAAAGTTTCATGTGTCAGCCGGTCTCAGAGCTGCTCCCACATAGAGGGATCAGCAATAAGTTACCTGTTTTTTTTTTGTTTTTTTTTTTTTTGACTTCATGATTTCTTTCTTTCTTTTGGCAGCCAAGATTTTCAGGGGGTCCTCCTCTGTCAATTCTAAATTTCCTCAATTTGGAAACAATTCACAGCTCAGTTTTTGTTTTCCTCAGGTAACAAATATAAACCCTCCCCACAAAAGTAAGACATTTTCTTTCTTCTGTTCTGAGGTTAGAACATCCTTAATGCAGATAGGCTGATTTAGTTTAACAGGTTTTTTCCCCCATAATCTACTGTCTCCCTGTGGTTGTTTTATCTATCTCATTGATATTTTATTAGAAAATTAAAGTCAATAAAGCATTATGTAATCTGTCTCTGGGAGAGTCATATCCCCTTCTCTTCTACGATTATCTTCTTTAAAGTCTTGTTAGGTCTTTTTCTAATTGCTTGATCTATGGGTTTATAAGATTCATATATAACAGGTTTTATGCCATAATGTCTAAAAAATGGTTTATTCTAATGAATACGTATGTTGAAACATTGTCAGCTTCAATCTGTAAATGCATTTCCAAGATAGCCACCATCTCTAATATGTGGGCAATCTTAGAATCGGTCTTTTTAGTACTTAAGGTAAAATCATATTGAAATTCTGAGAAAACCTGAGTTAACTGTGTGATGCATTGATACACATACATATTTTAACTCTGCACACTCTACAAAATCAAACACATAATCTATTTTATGACATTGTTCTGAGGTTGTATCATAAAGCAGAACCCGGATTCTTAACTCAGAATATCGCATCTCTATGGGCTGTCATTCTAATTCCTCATGCCTTTGTGGATTTTTTTCTCACATGATTCTTTTTTATGATTTTAAAAACCCTCTAACCTCTGTTCTATGGTCTCTAATGGAGCTTTTAGTGGATGGATGGAGAAAAGCTCCTAAGAGCACGCTCCAACCACTTCACATACACATATGGAAGCAAGTTTGGTGGGAGCATCAAAACTTCAACAAGCAGCCATAAACAGCGTTCTTTTCCCCCACCACTTATAAATCCCAAGAAAATCTTTCAAGCGACTTAAAAATTACAATGTTGGTCTTTCGGAGTGCAGTCATGATAGGTCCCTTTTTGGGAGCGTTCCATAGCCTCAGTAAGAGTGGCAGGCCTTGGGGACTCTCCTTGAGCTGGAACCCACTTTGGCCCTGTTGCTGGGCCTTCTTTTCCCCAGGGTTCTCTCCATTTCCATCCCTGTAATTCTTTCAGACAGGAATAATTATGGGTCAGAACTGTGATTGTGGGATGGCAACCCAATTCCTCACTTGATGCCCTGCCTTCCTGCTGGAAGAGTTAAACGCAGATATTTGTCTTCCTGCTGAAAGAGTCAGATGCAGATATTTGCACCCAATGAATGTACAAAAGCAGCTGACCCCTGTTGTTGAATTAGGGAAGGCAGGAAGAAGCTGAAGAGAAGGGTGATCCTGTAGGAGGACCAGCAATTTCAATCAATCTGGACCCCTAGGAAGTCAGGTGGGGTTGGGGGTGGACATATCCACACGGAGACAGGGGGATAGGGAGGAGGTGTTGGGTATAGAGAGGTCAGAAGGTTGGGGAATGGAATAAGGAATGTAAACATATAAATTGATTTAAAAAATAATTCTTACAGGTTGCAGGAGCATAAAATTTACAATGTGACTGTATTCTGTTTTCTTTTAATGAATGATTTCATTGAGCATATGTAGAAACAATATGCTCCCCAATACCCTCACATTAATAAACATTTTCAAACTAGGGATAAAATAAACCAAACTATTCCCAAGTACCCATACACATTTGTAACTAAACAACATGTTATAGATTGACAAACTGTAAGCTAGCAAGGTGATTTTGTCAGCTCCTTTTCCTGGCAGGCTGCAATTTGTACTTTCAAAGAAAGGATTAATTAGTTTATTATTTAATCTTAAAATGTAATCTTATAAGAGTCTTAAAAGAATCACATATCTAAACTTTCATATAAAACACAGTCATTCATTTCTACTCAAAATCCTTAAAGCACACATGCACTCATTAACAATGTGTTATTAAGTCATAGGGAAGTGAGGGAAAAAACAGATACACGAAATGAAGCATCACCTTGATCAGCAGCCCAGCTTCAGCAAGAGAAGCACGCCAGCCAGCTGCTATCAAAAAAAAGGCATCTAGCTCAACTATTAAGAGTGTGCCTTTCTAAACCTCAAATTGTTTCCTAAGATTTTCCATATCAGAGCCAGTGACACCAACATCTTAACCTAACTTTGCTAGCAATCTATTTCCAAATTCTTTCTAAGGATGATGGCCATTGCTAACAATCAACCTTTCTAAACTATTTTCAAGGGTGGTGATTGAGTCATCAATCCTTGGAAAAAGTCAATCACTACTATTGTACATTTCAGTGATATTGCCCAGTGGGACGCTAGAAGCCCCCTCAGGGTTTTGATAGAACACATAGATTAGGAAGGATGTGAAAGCCATGAGAACGAGCTGAATGATACTGGGTAACAGCATGAAGTCACCAAGGCACACAGTCCTGGGGGCTGTGCCTCTCTGAGGCACACCCATCATGGTTGTGCTAACCAGTGGCCCACATTCCATGAGCTCTAAGCCTGTTTGTTGTTCCTCTTGCATGGCCTTCAACACCCTGAGCAGGGTATTCTGCGCCTTATGAAGTAGGGAGGGGAAGGTGAATCCTGGCATGTATGCATTGATTGATTGCTGTCTGCTCCTGATAATGGATGTGATATAATTAGCTGCTCCAAGTTGTTGCTGTCTTGCCTTCTCTACAGTGATGGACTGGAACTCAGGCTTGACTCCCAAGGACAAATTTCCTCTTTTAAGATACTTTTGTCAGGGTAATTTTTACAGCATCAGGAAATAAAATTAAGGGACTTTTTTTTTTTTGCAAATGGATTCTATATATAAAGATGTATTCCATTTTTATTCCTACTTCCTTTGACATTGGTGGGAACTAACATAACATAAGGAGACTTTGAGATGAAAAATTTGTTGAAACAAATATGGCAAAACAACATGCTTAAGATAAAATTCTTGGAGTCCTGATTTTGCTTAACCCAAACATAAAACCCTATGTATCTCTGAAATAAAAAGTTTTATTGAGTTACTAGATCGGAGACAAAGGAGTGAGCAGTTTTGTGACATATCCATCTGACCACTCCCAGTCGCTTCAAGGAGCAGCAGGCCATTTCCATCAGATCTGGGCTGACAGCGTTTCTTACTGATGCAGAAGGAAAACATCATAGCTGCACTGAAAATCTATTAAACCTGTGGGGTAGAGAGGAATAGGGACAGGTTTAGAATAGGAGCTTTATCAATAAAGAGAATGGCTTATCCTCTTCTGGGTTGGTTGCTGTTAACTTTTCAGGATTACCAGTGAAGACAGGAGGTGACAGTCTTGTTTAACTGCTAGGATTTAAGACAAGGCTTCAACGTCAAGTCTTTCTGCTGGTTTTACCTGTAGTAGTAAACTTACCTTTGCCTTTTTGCTCTTTGTATTCAAATTCCAATTGGAAAAACAAAAATCTGCAGGATTTTTCTTTGTTATAATAACTGGTTTAGAGTGAAAATAATTATTTGGACTTTTACTAATTTAAAGGCCATTGTCACAAGAAGGGATTCAAATAGCTTGTGCAACCTTTGATCTATTTAGGGAAGAAAAATATTCAAATCATGGTTATATAAATTGGAGTTATAGGAAAACTTTCTTCCAATTAGTGGGATCAAAGATGCAGAGGAGGAGCCTCCACCACTTCTCTGTTGCAGGGATGAAATGATCGAGGCAATTGACGGAAGAGAGTGTTTATTTGAGCTTAAGGTTCCAGAGATTTCAAGTCCATAATGGTAGGGAAGCATATCAATAGGGTTATCCATAGGGTACAGGCACGAGCTGGCAGGTTTGGCAGCAGGAGCAGGAAGCTGAGAAACCAAGCAGGAAGTAGGAAATAACTCGGAGTCTCTATACTCTCAAAGTAGGCTTCCTGTGACAAACTTCCTCCAAAAGGGTCACATCCCTTAAATCTTTCTAAATATTGCCTCTAACTGGGGACTAAGTATTCAAATGTTTCAGTTAAGAGGGACATGTCCTTTAAGCCACAACAATGAACACACTAATTATTAAAAGACCAAAACAGAACAAAACCCTAACCAAAACAAATATTTCACTTGTCCAAATTATTGTTACTTACTTGGTTTCTTCTTCACTGGTTACTGTGAAACCATGTAGAATAAGACACCTCTCTTCCTTGTTTCCTTTAAGGAAAAACTAATTTAGCAACATGTTAATGGTGAGTAGAACCTAGTTTATAAAGACTTTCATGACAACATTATTTATGGCAGATTATTAAATATTTCATGTCTCTCAATGGGAGATTGATTCAATAAACTATGTAACCTTCAGAGGGAAAGTTTTGCACATCAATTACAATTATTTTCAAAATTGATTTATTGATTTAGAAAAGATTCAAGATATACTACAAAATGATGTATATGAGATAAACAACAAACACAGAATCATCCCACATTTGAACAGTCATGGTAAACACATGACCTTGAAACCATTTTCTCTCTTTCTGTCTTCTACATAAACCATCAAATCAGTTGTACAATACCAACATTTCCCAAGCAACTCCATCTTCTAAATGTTCCATGTGTCTCAAAACAGTGCCATCAGCTGGGGCTTAAATGTTCAGATACCTGAGCCTACAAGGGTACTTCCTTATTTAAGCCACAACAAATGCCAATAGTCTGAGTGGGTTTTTTTGGGTCCCACAGCAAATGTGTGACACTGGAATTTTTATTTGACATATTATAGATCCTGGGAAGAGCATTATTTCCTGTATAGAAATCCAATTAGCCATCTGTGTTTGTGTAACAAGTATTATTTGCATATAATTTTACTTTACCACATTTGATGGAAGTATCAGATATTCTTGAAAAACAATTTATAAACTGGGAAACTGAAGTACTAAAATTACACAGGATGTATTTTCATAAACTATTCTTTGTTGTGAGCTATGACTCAGGCACATTACCCATGTTCTCAAGCTACACAGTGTGCGTTGTGACTCAGGACTCTGTCTGCACCCTGGCTGACTGATGTGAGTATTCGGTTTTAATGCTGCCCTGTTGCTCCTCCTTCCTTTTCTGAATTAGGCCCTGAACTACAGAAGCCCAGAAAATCAGCTTCTCTATTTTGTTCCTGTCCTGCAATCCATTTCCAGGGCCACAACACTTGTTTATGCCTATTTAAAAGTGTCACTTAGGGAACTCCGTGGGAAGAGAGAACACTGTCAAACCATCTTGTGTAACTATATCATTGGCTTCCCTGCCTCTGGCTTTTACTCTTTCCGTAGTGAATATCATGACGGGCCATGCCTGAACATGGAAGAGCATAGGTATTAATTTGTGTAAACTATTTCATATCAAATCATTATTGACTAACTATTCAATGCTAGGATGCTATATTATCCTTACCACAGAATAAAAACTTCCCATTTTCACTCTATTCTTAACTTTACACATCACAAGATTATAAAATAACTACAAAGTATACTTTTAATATGCATAATTTCCATATACCAGTGTGAAAACTTTGCTCTTCTAAGTGGATGGTCTTGCTATTTTCTCATTCTTTCATTTATTTATATAGAATCTCTTTTGGTGGTCTACTGGTGAGCTCTTAGCAAGTAAAACCTGAAATCACTTACCTACTAAAATGCTCCGTTCTTTGATAGATTCATAAAGTGTTTCCTGATTATCAGAAAAAGAAAAGATTATAATACTCAGTCCTACTCAGAAAAGTCAGGTCCGTGCATGTGATAAAGAAATTGGAATTTCAAACCTGTGCATGAAGCTGTAACTAAAATCCTTAGTGCCTTTTATGCAATAAATAATGTTAGGTTATAATAGAAACCATCAAGTGAGCAAAACTTATAACTGTATCACTAATGTTCCCTGTTTTATTCTCGAGATCTGGAAATCCAGAAGGATACTTCGGTGTGGTTTGCCTTGAGGACACAGCTTTATGAAAGGTGGCTACAGTTCCAATAGTCACAGGAATCGCTCAAGGTCAGACAGAAAATTGGCTCCAAAATATCTGTAATATGTGTTCTGTTTTCTACTGCAAACTTCTATGTTGTAAGTCAATGATGGAGCTGACTGCCCATCAGATGGTTACAGGAGGATATCTGCTATATGGATTCTCCTCAGGATGCTACATCTTATTGTTAGAACTAAATTAGTATGAAAGAAAAACAAATGAGAAGGAACAACAAGGAAACACTTGAATTCCCAGTTTTAAAAAACAAACCTGCATGCATCCAAGTTAAATAACACTGGTCAAAGATTATTCTATACCTATGAGATCCTGAGATATGCACCGAAAGGAAGGGGTTAAAACCCAGCTGCTTAAAACACTTGCTTAACAGTAGTGAGGTGCCAAATCTTTTATGTTCAGACTCTATTTTAGAGAACTGGACCTCGGTTTGAACTCAGGTAAACTGACAGGCCGGTACCTAGCATTAGTTTCCAAGTTGCCTCCCAAGAAAAAAATCAAATCTACTTCCGGTCTCTAGGCTTATTCCGAACAAGACCAGCATTTCCAGGTTACACGTTCAACAAGCCCAGTGTCTGTCCCCAGGTTATCCCCGCAACAAATCTGTACTCCCAGGTTACAAGTCTACCCCTGCGGTACAACCACCAATGCAGATGGGAGCAGAAGTTAAGTTTATGATCTGACTGCCAGCACCAGCCAATTATAGTAAAGGCCACAACAGCTTTCCATCAGATGTTTGCACACATACTCCTTGCTTACTGCTTACTATAAAGCCTTGCCCAATAGACCTTCGAGGCTCTTCCTACCACCAAAACCATCCTGCATGATGGTGGTACATTGGGGAACCCATGCTAGCTTGAAAGGAATAAAGACCCTGCTGTGAGGTGCATCAGATCGGATCCTGTCTGTTTTGGAGGGAGATCACTAACATTTCCCTGGCACACAATAGAAAGTCGTCGCTGAAACAAGAAAGGACTTGTTACTTAGAAACACCCATGTGAGAATAACTTTAGCACGAAATAGGAGCGCAACATTTTTTTGTCAGTGTATGTTCTCACCCGACTGGGGTTATGCTCTGCGCACTGGTAAACCCAGACAGATACAACTGTCGGCATGTGCCAGTCAAAAAGACCTTCCAACAGAATTCTAATCTTTCATATTAGAAAACCAATTTATATTTAGACCTTGAGTTACAGTGGATATCATATTATAGGCAGAGAGAGAGAGAGAGAATCCTTGAATAAACCCCTATAGTTACACATTTGTCCTGTGTTTCTTCCTGTTCCAGTCCGTATTCAAGTGCTCTGTACTCTTTCCTTTACATTCTATTTTCCACGTTAACAGCTGTCAACAGGCAGGTTGGGTGCAGAAGGAAATAATACCATCTCAGAAATATATTCATTGTAGCAGAAGGTACCATGAAGAGGAACATGAATCTCTGCTCATCAGGAGACAGGTGGGTCCCTAATAAAGGGTGCCTTAAGCTCTCCTCTAAGTCATTTCATGGCGCTGCTGTAGTTTGTCTCCGTTTTTACAGAAGGGAAGACATAAGCACAATGACACAAATGAAAGAAAATCACTGTAGGAGGGAATATGTGCAGGCACAAGGCAGACGCAGCTAACCTTGACTTTGCTAAGTGGCCTTTGGAACTCCTTGACCGCAACTGTGGAACTGGCTGTTTTAGAAAACGCGATTCTGTTCACAGAATTTTCTTGCATTTATTTTGCAATGGGGTCTATATTTGCTTACTCCTGCCATCCTGTTTTCTTCTGTTTCATGCTACTCATTGTAGCATGAGTCATCGAGAAAATCTGAAGACTTCTTTTGCTCCTCCACTCTTCAATGCTCCTAGACCAGTGTTTTTCACAGTACAGATGAAAACACACAAAAGTCAAGATTTTCTTACCAAATTATCAAAGCTATGCTCATGGCTCCTCCATTCCTTCTCTCCCCAGGAGTTCTGACTCTTGCTGGCTTTCTCTCTGTGTTGTTTTTAATTCTCTGTTTCAAATGGCAGGATCTTTTTCTCCCTGAACTTTGTTAGAGTCAAGGAAAAACTTTATTGGAAAGGCACAATGTGTAATCTCCTGAATTTCTTGACAAAACACATTATAAGATGGTGCAAGATGGAAGAAAAGAACCTTGAATAACACATTTGCAAATATATGTACTAATATTCACAGCTCACTCTGTTCCAGATAAGTTATTTTTGCACAGCTATGAGCGCATTAATTATATTATGTGAAAATATTAATTCTTTGGTAGGTAAAGTTTTAGAAATAGTGTTTCACTGAATCTTAATTTTTAAAAATAATAGTAAGAGCAAAAATCACTTACTGTTTAACCTCAGAAAATTAAAAAAAAATCTTTCAATCAGCAAAGTGTGCTTTATCAATATAATTAGAAATGCATCACATATAATAAGCATTTAAAGAAATTGTTGATAAGCCCAAAGACATACATAACAATATTAATTATTATTCTTTAATATAACCCATGTAATTGTGTATGAATGCATGGCTGGCAGTCTGAGGAAATACTGACTTCATTGCACACTGTGAACTTCTTACCATGTAACAGAAGACAAGGGTAAATTCATGTTATAAGAAAGACTTATTTTTATTGTACTTGAAGAATCTGGAGATAAAATAATAACTTAAGTGTCTGAAAACAATAACCTAATCTAATGCTTCCCAAAGTGTCCTTAGTGAACACTTTAAACAACACAAATATTTGGGGAAAATATCTTATTAACTTCTGCCCTTTAGTGAGGAGAAAAACCCAGTCATCACCAACATATGCACAAGATGCTCCCAAACAAACCATGAATTAAAAGGTTGATCCAGAGTATAAAGCAAGATTCCCATTTCCTTGCCACCATTCTCCCCCTCCCTCCTTCCCTTCCCTTCTTTATACAGCTCTTCCTCCTCCATTCCCTCACTCCTCCCTTGCCCCCCTCCTTTTTAACATTTTTTTTCTTCTGTAAATTTTTCCTGTGTTCTACTGGTGAAAAAAATGATTCCCATCACAGGAAACAAACAAACAAAAAAGTAACTTCATGATTGCATGATAGATATAGATGTGATCTTTTCTATTTTACATTGTAGCAGATTTTGGGTGTGGTGTGTGTGTGTGTGTGTGTGTGTGTGTGTGTGTGTGTGTGTGTGTGTGTGGTGTGTGTGTGTGTGTGTGTGTGTATGTGTGTGTGTGTGTGTAGGATCTGAATGTGATCTCAGTGTATAAGAGATGAGAAAAGTTTTGAACAAGGAGGTCACATATACATTTTTCCTTTTCAATGTGCTTCTAGACAGATTTGAAGTTTGACAATGATGACTTCTGTAGTCCATTGTACTTTGATTTAAAAACACTTGTTTAGAAACTTAAATAATCCTGGGGAGTTTTGCTGTTAAACACCTGTGTTTCTTCTCTATTACTGTGGAACAACATTGCTGCTGAGCTAGGAAGAGCTTTTACAAATGCACCAAACTTACCGATCTAATTATACAATCATTAGTTGCATGGCATCAGACAAATCCCATACTGTCCCTAAACCCATCTCCTCTCATTAGTAATATACAGATGATAATGTTATTGGGAATTTCAAAAGAGAATATTCGTAAATTCAATAAACTCGTGTATCACTGTGCTTATGCAGAATATTGGGCAAGTAATTGTTATCTATGATTCCTAACCAACTCCTCCTCTGGAGATGTGAAACACCCAGCTAAAGTCTAAGGCTTCTTGTTATTGATTTTTACTTTTCTTTTCTTATCTCTTTCTTAGTCTCTCTCTCTCTCTCTCTCTCTCTCTCTCTCTCTCTCTCTCTCTCTCTCTCTCTTTCTCTCTCTCTATTTCTCAAACAGACACACAAACACACACTTTGTATAGAGATTTTAGGAATTTCTGGTGTTGGGAATGAATTCAGAGCCTCAGGTATATTGTACTGAGCTACACTTCTCAATCCTGCACTGAATTTTGTGATTACTTCAATGTGTATAAAAACTCACTCAGGGCTCAGATTAAATCAGGAATTTGTAAAAATTATTCAATATAAAAAAACATCAGTACAAAATACGATATTTTGATATTTTTTAAGTCATCATGGAAATGAAACGTTTCTCATCTCTTACATACTGAGATTACATTAAATCATTGCTTAAACCCTCTTAGATATCATATATAGAAAACACTCAGATGCAATTCGGAACTGTATTAATGCAAACTCAGTGTTGTTTTTGTTTGTTTGTATAAAAATCAAGTCATCTTTGAGAGTAATGGAGGTCAAATGAGATGCTTTCTTTTATTTGAAAGAACTTTGTACACCATGAAACACTGTATAAGTATAAAATATCAACAAGTGGTATATTAAAAGATGGATATCCTCACCAAGAATACTAAAAATTATGCCTGAGGCTATGAAAGAAATTCTGAAAACATCCTAGGGCTCTGAACTCTCACAGCAGTGTCATGACAAGTGTAGTCTCAAAGTACATTGCTGGAGGTAGACGTCACACACTTGAGAACACAAAATGTAGTCTCTAAAATCTACCCACCAATTCTATTGATTGTGTTACTTCTCTGCTCTCATCCAATTCCCGTAATGCCCCAAATTATCTTCAACCAAGTAATTTTGTCAATATACATCTAAAACTCCTGAACTATGCTCTTCAGCTTGTTGGTTTTCAAAATTAATTTCCCCTCATTTGCGGAGCCAGACATTTCTCTATAGAAAACTAACTTCAACAAGAGCAAGAGTACATGAGTGATTAAATATTATTTTTTTCCCGAGACAGTGATCTGAGTAAAGGGCTGAGATTGGAGACAAAATCACGGAAAAAAATAGGCTCAACTTTGCAATTTGTGGAGTGTGGTGAATGCAGATGTAGGGTCAAGGACTAATCATCTCTGCCTGGAACAGTAGCCTAAGAAAACCATACAGAGAATCAGCAGTGAAATGCTGTTTCCAGCTTTAAAGCACGTTTGAATAGACAACTAAAACCAACTTGAACAGTTAAAAGTATTGTAATTTAAGCTGACAACTCTCCAATCCCCTGACTGAGAACCTTAGAGAGCCAAGGTTTATCATGTATTTTTTTCTTATTAGGGAAAATTAATTCTGCCTCTGTCTGGGCAGTTGTTGAATTGAGTCTTTTGTGACCCTTGTCAGAGGTCATTTTAAATCCTTTTGGATTATTTGCTTAAGAAGCGCAGCATTTCCTTTTCTTCTTCCTTTGCTTTGTATGCGTTGTATTTCCTGGCCTCAGCTGGATGTGATTCTTCTTAATAAAAGCGGACTAGTCTCGTCCTCCTTAAGTGCAGATTTAGACGTATCCTATCAGTATCTGCCGAGGCAACTTATCACAACTGAGAAGTTCGGGATGGTGGATTAGGGACCTTCCTGCTGAGAACATAGGAAGAAAACTAAAGCCTTGCACACTGCGTGTTCTTTCTTATTACTCACAGGAAGACATTCATCAGACCTTATGCATGGATAGCCAACTGCTTGCTCCATAGGATGCTTTCTTTACAAAGTAGCAAATAACATTTTCAAAAACGAATGAAGTAGGAATAAACTTTTGTTAGGAAAAAAAAAAAGACCATAATATGCTTTGACGTTTCTCATCAAATAATCAACAACTTTATTGGAGTATACAAGTGTGCTTTCTGACATAGCGAGTTGTTTTAGGGAAAGACAAAAGAGGAGCAGAGCCATTATACTACAGTGCGTTTCAAATGTGAAGGAACATCACATGGACATCCCTACGTTACTAAGATCAGTAGAGGAGGTTTAGTGTAAAACATTATGAAGTGCCTTCAGTAAATTTATGTGAAATCGCCCCGCTAATCTACTCTATATCTCACAGACTTGTAGTAACTTTTTATTTAACTTGCAAAAATGAAAGAATCCCCTAAAATGCATGCATAATACTTGCCTTTCTGTGCTTTGACTTAGTGTTATTTTTATTCCCAGTTCTTTAAGAAATACTACTTATTGTGTTCTGTGCCTGACAAACACACCCTCAAATGTCGACATTCACAATGTTAAAAGGAAAGGGTTTGATTAAGCAGAATATAGAATTACAGATACACCAAAGCCTTCTTACTAATAGTCACTTCTGAGTTTTCACAGTTTAGATTTAATGTTAGAATTTAAGAAGATTTAAGTTAGGTGTCAAGAAGATCTAGTTTGAAAGAGACTATCAGAATCTTGACTGATAGGTACTGTGTGAACATTCCAGTTGGCATCTAAGAAGTTAGAATAACACACCTTTCCCTCATTTCAATCGTTATTTTAAAAGAGTTCTTCTGTTCCAGACATAAGGAGATAAGGGATAAATCAAGACTCCAGTAAGGTATGTCATTACCAAAGCCAGGGAAGAAACATCAGTGTCCCCATCAGAGGGAGTGCCATAGACTCAGTTCCTGACGCACATCCGGTGCTGGTTGTATCCAGAGTACTTCCATGGTCTGCTCGATGGACTTGCTTCACATCACTGAAGTTCATGCTGTCTGGCATCCCTGGAGGACAAGTAAGAAAGCACAGAGTGATGCGGGGCATGCAAACCTCGGATAGCTCTTAAAGCTGATAAGCTCGTGCCACTGTCTTTCTTGCTTGTATTGGCTTCTCTGTTTTCACCCAGACTCCAAGCCCTACACTTCACAGTTAGTCCCGCCCTAACCACATTGTAGAAATAACATTTTTATATAGGTATCCTCAGAAATGCTATTAAGAGCAAAGCAAAATCGTTTTTGTTTTTTTTTTTTTTTTTCGACTAAGAAGATTCTTTGAGAATATTTCTGTAAAGAAGCAAAGAAATTTAGTGAAATAAAATATTCTGAGATATTCCATTACTGCTTTTTCCATTCTGTCAACTATAGAACTGGCAACAAGTTTTCTCATGAGAATGCCACTAGGTAAGAGGAAATAATTAAATAAGACTGTTTAAAGTTGAACTTTAATTCAACCGGGAGCGGGAGGGGAGAAGGTATGAGATGTGTAACAGTCAGATGGAGGACTGGGAGGGGAATAAAATCTGAAGTGTAAAAAAAAAAAAATTAAATAAAAATTAAAAAAAATAAAGTTGAACTTCTAGATATTACCTCATATCAGAACTAAGTAAGCATATGGTTTTTACATACTTATTTTTATTTTTCAATAACTTTTATTATTAAATACATTTATTCAGTATAAAGTGTCATGATACAGTACAATATGAAATAAATACTCAGTTTTGTATTGAGGCTTTAAAATTTACATTCTTACCAATTTTGAAGTGTAATGTAAAATAGAGTATATACCTAATCTTCTGTATTATGTCTGAAACACTTGTCTTCTGCCTGCATTTTCTCCTTCCTTTCTGAAACATGGGCCTGTTTGACAACCAACTCTTCTTCTTCTGCAGCCATAGGCCTAGAAGCCCTAGAAAGCCCTGGAAGCAGCATTCTGCCCTCCATCTTTATGAGTGGACTGTTTAGATTTCACATAAGAGAGTGGGCACAGGACACTATTATATTGTTATAACATAATATCCACAAAGCTATGAGTTGTATAGCCATTATGTGCACATAGAGGCATGAAGAAACCAATATAGATATCCACCAGTATATTGGAGAACTTGTCAATAGGAACACGGCCAATGGAGTTTAGAGATAAAGCCCTTGGTCTAACTATAAAAAAGGAAGGCAGATGAATTAAGCCATTTACTTTTATGTATGTGAGTATGCTGGCTTCATTCATACAAGAAAAGACCATCAGATCTCATTAAATATATTGTGAGCCACCATGTGGTTGCTGGGAATTGAACTCAAGAACCCTGGAAGAAACATCAGTGCTTCTAACTGCTGAGCCACCTCTTTAGCCCCTCTACTTACTTTTAAATTGCTATTCCTCTGCCTTATGGACTCTGGCAGGCTGGGTAGGGAAAGGTCCATAATGCTTTGCAATGAACCAATTGCTTTCTTCAGGTGGTATTAGTGTGACACGCCCAGGGAATTGCTGGTTTGTCCCTCACTATTTAGTGTCACCAATGTTCTAAGGCCATGTGACTGCGTTATCTCATGACATAGTGCTATCCATCACAATGAACAGAATTCAACTCAGTGTTAGTACAGCCACAAATATTGACATCATAATTACACTGAGACTGAAAAAGAGGTCCTCATATAAGGAAAATTCAATATTTATGTAATTAGGTCAATACACATATATAATTCAGAAGGGAAGCCCTACTGCATTCAGGGATGAGAGCATTAAGACCAAGCAAGCTCCACGGATCTGATGTATTGATTTTTTAGCCCGAGTTCTCAGCCTGAGTTCAAGCATTATTATTCATTGTTTGGGTACTTGTTTTGCCCTTCTGTGTCATTAGGCAAGATGAATAAACTAGCAATTCATTTTTTATAGGGAGGGCAGTCAAATGCGAATATTTCCGTCACGGTTGGTTTTAAACCTCTTGCTGAGCTAGAGCTTAGGAGGAAGCTAAGAGGACTCTAGTAGTTTGGAAGATGCCCTCTTTCTGGGCATTGTAGGCTGGGCTTTTTACAAGCACCCTCCACCCCGACTCCCTGCAGCGATCCTTGATGAAGAAGTGATTCTTGCAGCGATCCTTGATGAAGAAGTGATACTTGCTTGTTTGTTCTGCTTTATTAGATGACAGATGAGAATGCATGCACTTTATTGGGGGTGAATCAGGGACGGTACCTTTTATGGGAAGGAACGTTCAGGAAAGGATGAATTCTAGGATACTATGTAGACAACTCGTTAGCATGGAGAACTCTGTGAGTCTGCATTGTAGCCTGACCCTCTGGGATGCCAATGTGCCACTCAGGAAAAGCAGAATGCAGCCTACGATAGGGGTTGCAGTCCATGTTTTTCCGGGCAAAAAAAAAAAAAAAAGCAAGTTCTGGGACAGAGTTCTTGAACTTCTGTCTACCCAGATGCCCCTGGGGACCACGAGGAGTTGAGAAGGGGAGTCTGCTGGTGAGCACTGAGCCCGGGATTGGGGTAGAATCTGGTTGGCTCTGAGTAAGTGCCAAATGTATGGAGTGACTGGAAGAGAAGCCCTCTTCTGGAGATGTAGGCAAGGCTCTTTAAGACTAAGGCCTCCCCATCGCAATCCTTGAGGAAGGAAATGGTCTTTGCTTGTCCAAACTGTTTTATTCGTGGTGGATGTGAATGCATACGTTTTTACACAGGGTGAATGAGATTAAATACCTTTTGCAGGAAAAGAAGCTCAGGAAAGGAAGCTCATTGGCTAAACACTCGGGGCCAATCTAGATTCCTCACTGGAATGGAGAGAGACTTCTATGTTTTTATGTTATGTGACTGTCATAGTCCTCTTGGTGAGGTGTCATGGACAGGTCGTCTGGCCTGGAGCTGATTCTAACACCATTCTGAATTATGATACCTATTGGGGTTTTTTAATTTGCTATGACATTACTAGTTCTTCTCTCTGGTGGCACTGTTCTACTTGCCCCGCCGAACCCCAAGTGTTTTTGCTGCTTGACCTAGTGTTCATGGTTTTCTCAGTAGGGTGTTGTAGTTATGTGTTCCAGAGCAGATAGAGGTAGACAGGAGATGGCTCCACTCCTTCTATTCCTAATTCTGAGATTCCCATAGTTTGAGCTCCTTCAACCTTGCCATGCCTGTCTGGTATCAAGATCCTACATGCCCTACAACCATCAACTAGCATGTAACAGAAAGGTGTTTGATCTGGTGTCTCAAGTCAGACAAGGTCTTCACTGCTTTAAACCCAAAGCCATGTTTTAATATCTGAGGTGGGTGTACCATTAATTAAGGTACGAATCTTAAAGTCTATGTCCTTAACGTAATATGTGAACATGCTAAATACAGCTATAGTTATGAATCAATCTAGTTATGAATCAATCCAGTTGCAACCTAGCCTTGCTTTCTGTAAGTCACATATTTTGCTAAAAAAGCAAACAGTACTATAATTGTTTTCTTAAAGAAATTTAATTAAGTTTGGAAATTATGTCAAAGCTAGCCAAAGACTCATAAAAGAAAAAATGTTCTAGAACATATTACATTAATATATTAAATAAACACAAAGTAAAATTTGAATAACCTTTTTAGTACATAATAGCAGTATGCAAATGTACTGATAAATCCATATTTTTTTCCTCTCGTGGTTGTTAATGTACTTGGAGAATGACAAAGGCTATGCTATTGGAAAGTTAAAGAGAACTTTAATCCTTGAAACTTGAGTACTTTTCTGACAGATGGTGCAATGAAGGATATATGAGTAATAAACTATGTTCAGGGAAGTCACTGTTAAGTTGATGGTGAAGCATGTCAACTTACCTAGAGATATCTACCATACATTTGCTATGGAAGTTCATATACATGGACTCAGTTAATTTCCATAGAGTATGCAAGGCATACCAGTTTGTACTGATGAAGTAGAGGACCTAGGAGTAGTGCAGGTGGACTTCAAATTCTAAATTGTGAACCTGGAGTGTGTTCAGATATTCCATGGCACAGACTCTGCACTGGATAAGACACTAACATTATTTATGTTGAAAACAGGTTCAGTTTTGTTCTCTTCTTCACTGATGTTTAGAATGGCTGATTATGTGCTAATTTTCTGTTAGTCAAATTGCATGAAATATTTCGAGGTAGAGGACATGTGGCTGGTGAAGGCAGATCAATGACCTGAGGTTTGGAGGATTTTTGTCATGAACACATTGGGGTTTTCACTGAGGTAATGGGTATGAGATTGTTTTACTGTATACACCCACTTTTTCATCAATTTATAAAACATAAAATGTCTCCAACTTTCACCAAGTCATGAAGACTGTGCCTCTCAATAAGTTATTTTAAACAAGGTAAATTGTCTTGAGTTGTCAATTTGTTTACTTATTCCAAAATCTAGACATTGTGTTTTAGATACTGTACTAGTCTAGGTACATAGTATGCAATGAATGTGATATCACAGTTTGGTGAATATAAAAAATGAAAACAAAATAAAACTAAACCAAAACTTGCACATTAGGAACCTTTTTCAAAATGCTGAAAAGGAAGGGAAGATTTACATATTGAAAATATAACTGCAGAACACTATTTGAACTCAACACTGAAGTAATATTGCCATCAAGATAATTTGGTTCTACTAATGGTAGAACGTGTAAGCATGACACTTTATGTATGTTGTATACTGTGGCTTAAATGAATATTGCTAAATGGTAATTGAATAATGAAGTTCCTTCCCACACCAGAATGTATTATTATCCCCCTCCCTTCGAAACATTAGGATAGATTTATAAATAACAATTTACTAAAGTCTCTTGGCCATGGATGAATATCGGCATGAGCCACTCCTTGACTCGAGCACCATACTCATGGGGATGTCCATTCAAAGCATGGCCCTGACAGGCAAATTCTGGTTTGCCGGAGCATAGCTACATAAGCCACTTAACGTATCGAGTCTCTAAGGCAGCAGAGTTTTAAGACCTTTGAAATGAGAGTACTTTTGATTAGAACAGAGAATATATTGTAACATCTTTACGGGACACAAATTAAAATATAACAATGAAAATGAAAAAAAAAGAATACATGTATATTTTTACTTATTTATAGATGAAAAATCCTATAGACTGTCAAGGCTGAATGTATAAAGCAAATATCTTTGACTCTAAAGAGTGAATAATTTCTGCATGACATGCTCTTCGTTGCAAGAGCAAAGGACACACTGCACACTGGAGAAAATACAGACCACACAGTCCACTGAGTGAAAAGTGTCTTGAAAATATAATTCTAGCATTCTATACAAAACCTACACCTGTTTTGATAATATAGTGGCAAAAGAAAATCAAGGGTAATTACAAGAAAAAGTGACACAAAGAAAGACTAGTAAGTTATTGGGAAACAGATAAGTATAAATTTTTATACAGAGAGGTGTTCTAATTTTTCTCAGTTCATAGACAGCAGAGTGTATTATTAGGGAAATTGTCTTATTTTAGGGAAAATGGCCAATATGTATCAAAACTGTTTAAAATGTACGTTTACCCAGGCATAGTAATTCCACTCTTATAAAGCCGGTCCGTGGGAAAAATTAGGAAAATATGCATACAATTGTTCAGAAAATGTATAAGCTAGTGAACATTATTAGCCATTAGGAGCCGAAATGATATCATATGAAATATGAAAACATGTTATAATATGAGATACATTTATTTATTAAGAACTATTCAAATATAACTATGTACTTGTAAGTGGATTTTGGTGGAATTTGTATATATGCTAGCAATGTCTGTAAGGCTCTTTTAGCTCAATCAAATATCATCATGTCTCTATGAAAGGCCAAGATTATATTGACTTAACTTTGAATGTAAAATAAAAATGAAAATTAGATATGAACTAAGAAGTCATGATATAGTGTTAAAAATCCAGTATGGAAAAAAATTGACACAAAATTTTCAAAATAAAGTTGCTATGGACTTCTAATCAGATTCTCTTCCTATGAAAGTAAGTTGACCAGAACCTCTTCCTTATGGACATGACAAGAGAATTGTTTATATGCTAGCTGTATCTTGAACAATATTGAGTCACCTTTTAGTTTGCCATAGGCTACTCTATAGATTTCCATGATCAGAGTATAAGCAATATATCTGGTTGTACAGGTGCCTGATAATCCTGTAGCATCTTCAACAAGCCTAGCTGATATACAACCCAGAGATGTCCTATTTGGTATGCAGAACATATAATAATCAATCAAGGAGCTGTTCTGGTGGAACTGTCTTCCATGCTCTGTGGATAAAGACTATCAATGTCTATTGTGTGTGTGTGTGTGTGTGTGTGTGTGTGTGTGTGTGTGTGCGCGTGTGTGTGAGTGTGTGTGTGTGTGTGTGTGTGTGTGTGTGTGTGTGTGTGTGCGTGTGTGTGTGTGTGTGCATGTGTGCCTATGTATGGTGTATATGTGGGTAAATGTGTCTATGTCTGTAGAACATCATGCATAGTGTCTATGCATGTGCAGAGGTAACTTGTGCTAAGACGAGGAAAACGTCTTTTAATTGCCCGTGTTTTACTTCCTTGAGACAAGAAATCTCCTAAATGTGGAAATCAATAAATTTTAGCCAGGCTACTGGCTAGAAAATTTCAGTGATCCTCCTGTCTCTGCATCACCTTCCCAACCTTTGGGAAGCAGGTTCATATGGCCATATCTAGCGATTTACCTGCATAAACAACGATCCTTATGCTACTGCAGAAAGTGTGCTTACTAGATCCATTTCCATAGCCTCTGTTTTTGGTCCTCTAATAAGTGGGTACCCACTGTCTCTACTTAAACATTTAGTCTTGAATATTTATGTCCACTATGTTCTCCTAATTCCTCCAACTGATTTTTTTCTTGGGTTAGAAGATTGCGGTTTTTCCATATATCTTTGTTTCTTTTTCTTTTTATTGAATATTTTCTTTATTTGCATTTCAAATGTTATTCCCTTTCCTAGTTTCCCCTCTGAAAAACACCCTCCCCCTAACCACCCCCTCTCCCTGCTCACCAACCCACCCACTCCCACTTCCTAGTCCTGGAATTTCCCCACAATGGGGCATAGAACCTTCACAGGACAAAGAGCCTCTCCTCCCATTGATGACTGACTAGGCCATCCTATGCTGTATATGAGTCCCACCATGTGTGCTCTTTGGTTGGTGCTTTAGTCCCTGGGAGTAATGGGGGTACTGGTTAGTTCACATTGTTGTACCTCCTATGGAGCCTCAAACCCCTTCAGCTCCTTAGTTCCTTTCTCTAGCTGCTTCATTGGGGACCCTATGATCAGTTCAATGTATGTAGCTGTGAACATTCACTTCTGTCAGACACTGGCAGAGCCTTTCAGGAGAGAGCTGTATCAGGCTTCTGTCAGCAAGCACTTGCTGGCATCCACAACAGTGTCTGGGTTTGGTGATTTTATATGGAATGGATCCCCAGGTGAGTCAGTCTCCGGATGGTCATTTCTTCAGTCTCTACTCCACTTAGCCCAGAAGCTCAGAATACCCAAGATACAATTCATAAACTACATGAAACTCAAGAAGAAAGAAGACCATAGTGTGGATACTTTGATCCATCTCAGAAGGGGAGAGGAAAGCATCCACGTATCTTTTTCACATACTTTTTCTTGCTGTTGTGAGTTGATTGCTATGCCAATTTCCCGCCACCATGACTTACTCATAGTTGTGAACTACGAAGGAACTGTAATTTAATTTGCAACTATCTGGAGTTGTAAGTTAATGTAGATATGTTCCCTTGTAAATCACTTTTTGTGAGAGTGTTTTATTACAACAAATTAAATTTAACTAGAGTAGGAAAACCCAAAAATGGTTGAGACATAACAAAGTTGGGTGGGTGTGTTGGTTCTTCTTAGAAAAGCTAGTAACCAGGGCATCTAGCCTTCCTCCTTGATAAGGAGTGCACAAGGCAGCATGGAACAAGTCAAGACAATGACTGCAGCCATGGCCAGAAGGCAGTGGCACCCTCTCCCACCTCAATTCCTACAGGGATCCAGGATACCCATCTACATACAACTTAACTAATTTTCATCACTTTAAAGAATCAGTTAGGGGGTAGTTTTGTTTAAATCCCACACTAACTATGTATGTGTTCATTTTGAGAGCAGGGAACAATCCCTAGAGTCAGAATTGTCACCTCTACAGTGAATACTTTCTCACCTATAATGATCACCATCATCTTTTTCAGCACTCTAATGCACATTGTATTTTATTATTATAATGACATCTGTTATCTTTTGGAAATGCTTTTGCTCAAAGAACATTTTTTCCAAGCCTCCAATCTTCTCTATATTATTATACTTTGCTTTGTTACAACATCCAGAAACCCTGAAATACATTTATTATTTTGATATATTTAATTTCACTTTCAGATCACTGAATTATTTTAATATCTGATTTAATATCAGATTGTGTTTTCAGTCTAACAGGTAATTTTACTTATTCTGCTTGATTTCCATTAGGCTGTATTTCCTTTATGTTTCATTAATCCTCTATGTTTAAATATATGTATAATGGATGCATTCTATATTAATTCTTTAAGTTCTTTGCTTTGAATTTTTAATTCATTAAAATACATACTTAGAAACACTTAGTAGTCTATTGAAATTTTTTATTTCTTTTTATAGCATGCAGACACATTAGAATATTTGTGTTTTATATATGTGTGTAGGAGGTTCACACATCTGTTTAATATATATGTAGAGGCTAAATGAAGATAGTAGACAATGCATTGTATCATTTCTTTGCATATTCCCTTGAGACAAGTCTCTTATTGAACATGAAGCTGGCTGTTTTTCAGATAGGCCAGCATGCCCCTGAATCTAGTGATTCCCCTGTCTGCGCCTCCACACCCTCGTCTCAGTAACGGTGTAACAGATGTGCCTTGTACCGAGTTTTTCATGTGGATGCTGTGGATCTGAAGTTAGGCCCTCGAACTTGCATAGCAAATGTTCCTATTCACTATGCCTCCTCAGAAGCCCACAAGTTATGTACCTTAATAATCATTTCCAGTCACTCTAACTACAACTTGCACTGGCTGGTTTTGTGTGTCAACTTGACACAAGCTGGAGTTATCACAGAGAAAGGAGCTTCCTTTGAGGAAATGTCTCCATGAGATATAGCTGTAAGGCATTTTCTCAATAAGTGACCAATGGTGGAGGTGTGGGTGGTGCCATCCCTGGGCTGGTGGTCCTGGGTTCAATAAGAAAGCAAGCTGAGCAAGCCAGGGGAAGCAAGCCAGTAAGGAACATCCCTGCATGGCCTCTGCATCAGCTCCTGTTTCCTGCCCCATATGAGTTCCTGTTCTGACTTCCTTTGGTGATGAACAGCAATGTGGAAGTGTAAGCTGAATAAACCTTTTCCTTTCCAAGTTGCTTTGATCATGGTGTTTGTCATAGCAATAGTAACCTTGACAAAGACCCAACTGGTATTAAATCCCTAAATGTTGTATGTCAACAGACACTCAAACGTATTTGCTTGTATGGTCTGAATGAGAATGACATCACAGGTTCATACATTTGAAACCTTGGTTCCCAGTTGGTGGAATTGTATGGAAAGATTCCTGAGGTATGGCCTTCATAGAGAATGGGGATGTCAACGGGGATGGACCGTGGGTTTTCAAAAGTCTATACCAGAACTGGTCTCTTTCCCTCTCTGCCTACAATTTATGAGTACGATCTCAGCTCTTAGCTGCTGGGTCAGCAGCATTCCTGCTTGCCTGCTGGCATCCTTCCCACCATGACAGTCACCGACTCACCCTCTGACACTGTAAATAAAGCCTCAATCAAACACTTTCTTTTATTAGTTAACTTGATCATGGTGTCTCTTCCAACCAATAGAAAATTGACAAAGACAGTCAGCAATATAATTTTCTTTGCATTTTGTCAGTAATGCCTCTTGTTGGGTATGTTCTTTAGTAATTAATTTAAAATGAAGGGAGAAGTGGCAAAAACACTGACCCTTTTTTTTCTAAAGCATCCTTATACCATCTATTGAGTTTAAATTTTAAGAGTAATCAGTGGCTGCATTTTTTTTTTTTCTGCTCTGGGGTATAGAACAAATTTATCTGTGTATGTTACCTTCCTTGATTACTCTTTAAAATTATTGTCTTCTTATTATGAGTGCAATTAGACTCTTTCCAGTTTGCATTAAAAAGTTTATCTTGGTTAACACAAAAAGCTACTATACTATTTTAAGTCAATATTGTCACCAATGTAAATGAGACAGCACGGGTATTTTTTATAATTTTCTTAACATAACTGTAACATTTTATTAATCTGTACTTTAAAAAATAAGTTTCGGAGAGCACGGGGGTCTGCCCGGCCTGAGAGGTTTGTGTCACAGGCGCCGGCGGGAGCCTTCTTGGCTCCGGGACTCCGCAGAGGGCAGGCTGCACGGGAGACCGTGTGGAATACAGAGGCCAGCCGTTTCTGGGACAGGCGAGAGTCGCAGAGCTTCTGGGGTGGCGCCATCTTCGTCTCCAGACAACCAGCCACCTTCCTGGCAAGAGCCACAGAGCTTCTGAGGCGGCGCCATCTTCAGCCCCAGACAGCCGGCCACCTTCCTGGTGAGAGCACGGGGGTCTGCCCGGCCTGAGAGGTTTGTGTCACAGGCGCCTGCGGGAGCCTTCTTGGCTCCGGGACTCCGCGGAGGGCAGGCTGCACGGGTGACCATGTGGAATACAGAGGCCAGCCGTTTCTAGTACGGGCGAGAGTCTCAGAGCTTCTGGGGCGGCGCCATCTTCGGCTCCAGACGGCCGGCCACCTTCCTGGCCAAAGCAACACAGCTTCTGGGAAAGATCCTGTTTTGGGCCTTCACCTTCAGCCAGGAGGAGGTCCAAACACCAGATAACTGTACACCTTCCCCGAAAGAGGAGAGCTTGCCTGCAGAGACTGCTCTGACCACTGAAACTCAGAGGAGAGAGCTTGTCTCCCACGCCTGCTGATTGAGGGTAACAAAATCAACAGAGGAACAATCTCTTAACGAAGACAACTATAACAACTAACTCCAGAGATTGCCAGATGGCGAAAGGTAAACGTAAGAATCCTACTAACAGAAACCAGGACCACTCACCATCATCAGAACCCAGAACGCCCACTTCGCCCAGTCCAGGACACCCTAACACACCTGAAAAGGTAGACCTGGATTTAAAAGCATATCTCATGATGATGGTAGAGGATAAAGAAGGAATTCAATAACTCACTTAAAGAGATACAGGAGAACACTGCTAAAGAGTTACAAGTCCTTAAAGAAAAACAGGAAAACACTGCTAAAGAGTTACAAGTCCTTAAAGAAAAACAGGAAAACACAACCAAACAGGTAGAAGTCCTTATAGAAAAACAGGAAAACACATCCAAACAGGTGATGGAAATGAACAAAACCATACTAGACCTAAAAAGGGAAGTAGACACAATAAAGAAAACCCAAAGTGAGGCAACGCTGGAGATAGAAACCCTAGGAAAGAAATCTGGAACCATAGATGCCAGCATCAGCAACAGAATACAAGAGATGGAAGAGAGAATCTCAGGTGCAGAAGACACCATAGAGAACATCGGCACAACAATCAAAGAAAATGGAAAATGCAAAAAGATCCTAACTAAAAACATCCAGGAAGTCCAGGACACAATGAGAAGACCAAACCTACGGATAATAGGAGTGGATGAGAATGAAGATTTTCAACTCAAAGGACCAGCAAACATCTTCAACAAAATTATTGAAGAAAACTTCCCAAATCTAAAGAAAGAGATACCCATGAACATACAAGAAGCCTACAGAACTCCAAATAGACTGGACCAGAAAAGAAATTCCTCCCGACACATAATAATCAGAACATCAAATGCACTAAATAAAGATAGAATACTAAAAGCAATAAGGGAAAAAGGTCAAGTAACATATAAAGGCAAGCCTATCAGAATTACACCAGATTTTTCACCAGAGACTATGAAAGCCAGAAGAGCCTGGACAGATGTTATACAGACACTAAGAGAACACAAATGCCAGCCCAGGCTACTATACCCAGCCAAACTCTCAATTACCATAGATGGAGAAACCAAAGTATTCCACGACAAAACTAAATTCACCCATTATCTCTCCACGAATCCAGCCCTTCAAAGGATAATAACAGAAAAAAACCAATACAAGGACGGGAACCACGCCCTAGAAAAAACAAGAAGATAATCCCTCAACAAACCTAAAAGAAGACAGCCACAAGATCAGAATGCCAACTTTAACAACAAAAATAACAGGAAGCAACAATTGCTTTTCCTTAATATCTCTTAATATCAATGGACTCAATTCCCCAATAAAAAGACATAGACTAACAGACTGGCTACACAAACAGGACCCAACATTCTGCTGCTTACAGGAAACCCATCTCAGGGAAAAAGACAGACACTACCTCAGAGTGAAAGGCTGGAAAACAATTTTCCAAGCAAATGGTCTGAAGAAACAGGCTGGAGTAGCCATTCTAATATCGGATAAAATCGACTTCCAACCCAAAGTTATCAAAAAAGACAAGGAGGGACACTTCATACTCATCAAAGGTAAAATCCTCCAAGAGGAACTCTCAATTCTGAATATCTACGCTCCAAATGCAAGGGCAGCCACATTCATTAAAGACACTTTAGTAAAGCTCAAAGCATACATTGCACCTCACACAATAATAGTGGGAGACTTCAACACACCACTTTCATCAATGGACAGATCGTGGAAACAGAAACTAAACAGGGACACAGTGAAACTAACAGAAGTTATGAAACAAATGGACCTGACAGATATCTACAGAACATTTTATCCTAAAACAAAAGGATATACCTTCTTCTCAGCACCTCACGGGACCTTCTCCAAAATTGACCATATAATTGGTCACAAAATAGGCCTCAACAGATACAAAAATATTGAAATTGTCCCATGTATCCTATCAGACCACCATGGCCTAAGACTGATCTTCAATAACAACATAAATAATGGAAAGCCAACATTCACGTGGAAACTGAACAACACTCTTCTCAATGATACCTTGGTCAAGGAAGGAATAAAGAAAGAAATTAAAGACTTTTTAGAGTTTAATGAAAATGAAGCCACAACGTACCCAAACCTTTGGGACACAATGAAAGCATTTCTAAGAGGGAAACTCATAGCTCTGAGTACCTCCAAAAAGAAACGGGAGAGAGCACATACTAGCAGCTTGACAACACATCTAAAAGCTCTAGAAAAAAAAGGAAGCAAATTCACCCAAGAGGAGTAGACGGCAGGAAATAATGAAACTCAGGGGTGAAATTAACCAAGTGGAAACAAGAAGAACTATTCAAAGAATTAACCAAACGAGGAGTTGGTTCTTTGAGAAAATCAACAAGATAGATAAACCCTTAGCTAGACTCACTAAAGGGCAAAGGGACAAAATCCTAATCAACAAAATCAGAAATGAAAAGGGAGACATAACAACAGATCCTGAAGAAATCCAAAACACCATCAGATCCTTCTACAAAAGGCTATACTCAACAAAACTGGAAAAACAGGACGAAATGGACAAATTTCTGGAAAGATACCAGGTACCAAAGTTGAATCAGGATCAAGTTGACCTTCTAAACAGTCCCATATCCACTAAAGAAATAGAAGCAGTTATTAATAGTCTCCCAGCCAAAAAAAGCCCAGGACCAGATGGGTTTAGTGCAGAGTTCTATCAGACCTTCAAAGAAGATCTAATTCCAGTTCTGCACAAACTATTTCACAAGATAGAAGTAGAAGGTACTCTACCCAACTCATTTTATGAAGCCACTATTACTCTGATACCTAAACCACAGAAAGATCTAACAAAGACAGAGAACTTCAGACCAATTTCTCTTATGAATATCGATGCAAAAATCCTTAATAAAATTCTCGCTAACCGAATCCAAGAACACATTAAAGCAATCATCCATCCTGACTAAGAAGGTTTTATTCCAGGGATGCAGGGATGGTTTAATATACAAAAATCCATCAATGTAATCCATTATATAAACAAACTCCAAGACAAAAATCACATGATCAACTCGTTAGATGCAGAAAAAGCATTTGACAAGATCCAACACCCATTCATGATAAAAGTTTTGGAAAGATCAGGAATTCAAGCCCCATACCTAAACATGATAAAAGCAATCTACAGAAAACCAGTAGCCAACATCAAAGTAAATGGAGAGAAGCTGGAAGCAATCCCACTAAAATCAGGGACTAGACAAGGCTGCCCACTTTCTCCCTACCTTTTCAACATAGTACTTGAAGTATTAGCCAGAGCAATTCGACAACAAAAGGAGATCAAGGGGATACAAATTGGAAAGAGGAACTCAAAATATCACTTTTTGAAGATGATATGATAGTATATATAAGTGACCCTAAATTCCACCAGAGAACTCCTAAACCTGATAAACAGCTTCGGTGAAGTAGCTGGATATAAAATTAACTCAAACAAGTCAATGGCCTTTCTCTACACAAAGAATAAACAGGCTGAGAAAGAAATTAGGGAAACAACACCCTTCTCAATAGTCACAAATAATAAAAAATATCTCGGCGTGACTCTAACTAATGAAGTGAAAAATCTGTATGATAAAAACTTCAAGTCTCTGAAGAAAGAAATTAAAGAAGATCTCAGAAGATGGAAAGATCTCCCATGCTCATGGATTGGCAGGATCAACATTGTAAAAATGGCTATCTTGCCAAAAGCAATCTACAGATTCAATGCAAGCCCCATCAAAATTCCAACTCAATTCTTCAACGAATTAGAAGGAGCAATTTGCAAATTCATCTGGAATAACAAAAAACCTAGGATAGCAAAAAGTCTTCTCAACGATAAAAGAACCTCTGGTGGAATCACCATGCCTGACCTAAAGCTTTACTACAGAGCAATTGTGATAAAAACTGCATGGTACTGGTATAGAGACAGACAAGTAGACCAATGGAACAGAATTGAAGAACCAGAAAATAACCCACACACCTATGGTCACTTGATCTTCGACAAGGGAGCTAAAACCATCCAGTGGAAGAAAGACAGCATTTTCAACAATTGGTGCTGGCACAACTGGTTGTTATCGTGTAGAAGAATGCGAATCGATCCATACTTATCTCCTTGTACTAAGGTCAAATCTAAGTGGATCAAGGAACTTCACATAAAACCAGACACACTGAAACTTATAGAGGAGAAAGTGGGGAAAAGCCTTGAAGATATGGGCACAGGGGAAAAATTCCTGAACAGATCAGCAATGTCTTGTGCTGTAAGATCGAGAATTGACAAATGGGACCTAATGAAACTCCAAAGTTTCTGCAAGGCAAAAGACACCGTCAATAAGACAAAAAGACCACCAACAGATTGGGAAAGGATCTTTACCTATCTTAAATCAGATAGGGGACTAATATCCAAAATATATAAAGAACTCAAGAAGGTGGACTTCAGAAAATCAAATAACCCCATTAAAAAATGGGGCTCAGAACTGAACAAAGAATTCTCACCTGAGGAATTCTGAATGGCAGAGAAGCACCTGAAAAAATGTTCAACATCCTTAATCATCAGGGATTCCTGAGATTCCACCTCACACCAGTCAGAATGTCTAAGATCAAAAATTCAGGTGACAGCAGATGCTGGCGAGGATGTGGAGAAAGAGGAACACTCCTCCATTGTTGGTGGAATTGCAGGCTTGTACAACCACTCTGGAAATCAGTCTGGCGGTTCCTCAGAAAATTGGACATAGTACTACCGGAGGATCCAGCAATACCTCTCCTGGGCATATATCCAGAATAAGCCCCAACTGGTAAGAAGGACACATGCTCCACTATGTTCATAGTAGCCTTATTTATAATAGCCAGAAGCTGGAAAGAACCCAGATGCCCCTCAACAGAGGAATGGATACAGAAAATGTGGTACATCTACACAATGGAGTACTACTCAGCTATTAAAAAGAATGAATTTATGAAATTCCTAGCCAAATGGATGGACCTGGAGGGCATCATCCTGAGTGAGGTAACACATTCACAAAGGAACTCACACAATATGTACTCACTGATAAGTGGATATTAGCCCAAAACCTAGGATATCCAACATATAAGATACAATTTCCTAAACACATGAAACTCAAGAAAAATGAA
This sequence comes from Mus musculus, assembly GCF_000001635.26. Classification (NCBI taxonomy): domain Eukaryota; kingdom Metazoa; phylum Chordata; class Mammalia; order Rodentia; family Muridae; genus Mus; species Mus musculus. Next base: position 116,508,168 of record NC_000080.6, on the reverse strand, counting down.
GACTGAAGTGTGGACACTATGCCCCTCCTTAGAAGTGGGAACAAAACACCCTTGGAAGGAGGTACAGAGACAAAGTTTGGAGCTGAGATAAAAAGATGGACCATGTAGAGACTGCCATATCCGGGGATCCATCCCATAATCAGCTTCCAAATGCTGACACCATTGCATACACTAGCAAGATTATGCTGAATGGACCCTGATATAGCTGTCTCTTGTCAGAGTATGCCTGGGCCTAGCAAACATAGAAGTGGATGCTCACAGTCGGCTATTGGATGGATCACATGGTCCCCAATGAAAGAGCTAGAGAAAGTACCCAAGAAGCTAAAGGGATCTGCAACCGTATAGGTGGAACAACATTATGAACTAACCAGTACCCCGGAGCTCTTGACTCTAGCTGCATATGTATCAACAGATGGCCTAGGTGGCCATCACTGGAAAGAGAGGCCCATTGGACACGCAAACTTTATATGCCCCAGTACAGGGGAACGCCAGGGCCAAAAAAGGGGAGTGGGTGGGTAGGGGAGTGGGGGTGGGTGGCTATGTGGGACTTTTGGTATAGCATTGGAAATGTAAATGAGCTAAATACCTAATAAAAAATGGAAAAAAAAAGATGCCTAAGGCAGGAAAAAAAAGTTTCACCATCGTCATAAGAATACTTCTAGATCATGTATACATTCCCACAACTACACGCAGTTTATGAGTGATGAGGAAAATATAACTAATGAATATACTTTAATATGTTTTATTAATTACCAGCTACACAAACATGAATTCTGTAGGATTCTACTTGAAAATTCATTCCAGAAGAAATTCTACAAGAAGGCTATTTATAAAAGCAGCATCATTGTAATTATTTTAATTAAGTAATCAGCAATAAGGCAAACTTAAAGAACTGGATAGATGATTACTGCAGAGAGAAAAGAACCAGGAACAGGAAAGTCCTCTACTGGATTGAATGACAAATGTCCCTAGACCTCACATGTGTGAACTCTTGTTCCCCAGTGAGTGGTGACCTTTAGGGAAGCCATGGACCAGTCTTGCTGAAGCTGAATTTTGAGGGTGTTATATCCTCATCCATATTCAGTTCACTGTCTCTTGTTTGTTTTTGAAGATGTTTCTCTTGCCTTCCAGCCAGGCTGCCTGACCATTCTTACTGTGCCATGATACACCTTCTATCTAGAACCCTGAGCCAAAGTTATTCTTCCATAAGTCACTTTTGGTCATGGTATTTTATGACAGCAGCAAAAAGTAATTAATACAAAATACAAATAATATCCTTTCCAAGTTCTATCAAGAAACAAAATTATACTTATTGTTAAATATGGAAACATCTACAGTAATTTATTTTATGCAATGATAAATTAAATATAATTCTCCACATCTTTCAGAGATATAGTATTATACTACATATAAATAAATATTAGCTGGGCTTTTCAAAGTGGAAATTCTTCCACAATTCTAGTATAACTTGTCAAAAAATGGCTATTGATTACTATAAAACTAAAAGAGATCCTAGTAAGAGGATACTGTCCTATAACCCCAGCTATCAACAGAATAAGGCAAGGGGGGGGTCCCAATTATTCAAGGTTACATGTTTAAGAGGAGATCATGGGATTGGCATGATGAGACAGTCCAATGGAATGGATAAGTGAAAATTAAAGACACATGAAGAAGCCTCGTGGAAATCCCCCAGTTTATAAGTTAATTTAAAAATATATTTAAAAGGAATTTAAACAAAGATACTCTACATGGGTCGATACTTCTGTTTCCAGAAGACATGGCATATTATATAAGAATCCATTGCTAGGTATATTATATCTTCCTAAGAGTTGCCATTCAAAGAGATTCCAGAGGAACCTCAAAAAATATAGGGTATTGTTATGGCTGTCAGTTTACCACCAAACTAGATAGTAAGATCTAATATCTATTTTAAGATACTAACAGTCTATATTAAGGTTATTACTACTATTATGAAACATCATAGCAAATGATCAAGTTGGGGAAAAGGTATTTGGCTTATGCTTTTGACATCATATTCTTTCATCACTGAAGGAAGTCAGGACATGAACTTAAGCAGGCCAGAAACCTTAAGGCAAGAGCTAATGCAAAGGCCATAGAAGGGCACTACTTACTGGCTCCTCAGCCCCCTTTAGTCTTGCCCAGTGTAGAATTCCAATCTCCTCCCGGCTACCTGCAGAATACAGTTTCCTTCTGGCTGCTTTCAGAACAAGATATAGAACTCTCAGCTCCTCCACCACCATGTCTGCTGACAAGCAGCTATGCTTTCCAGTGTGGTGGTAATGGACTGAACCTTTGACACTGTAAGGCAGTCCTAATTAAATGTTTTCTCTTGTAATAGTTGCCTTGGTCATGGTGTCTTATCACAGCAATATAACCCTGACAAAGACAGAAGTAGTGGTTGGATAGAATCAATATATTGAATGAAGTATATAAATTTCAAAGAATAAACAGATTATTTATAAATCATAAACACAGGAAAATAAATACATGATTATTTAGTGTGTTTACCACCCCTCCCACATTTATACTATCCAGGATCCCCTGCCTATGCTATGCTGTCCACAGTGGCCTGGTCTCTATACATCAAATGAAAGCACAAGACACACCCCTCAGACATGTCAACAGGTAACTCTGTTCTGAAAATCATTCATTAAGTCTCTTGTTTCAACAGATTCAAGGATGTTGTTAGTTAACAGAGAAACTTACCACACCTTCCTATAGTGAAGACAACCCTCACATTGTAGTAAGTGTAGAATGACTGCCTAGGAAAATCTATTTCATTTGAAAATTATGCTTGTAAATTGATGACAATGATTAGATGAAATACTAGATCCATCAAGAGTAAACTAACTTGTAGTTTCAAATTTTTAATCTCCTGATACTTGCGAGTGAATGACCCTCAATGCGCCTGTTCTAAAATCAACAGCTATAGATTTTTATTTTAAATCTACTTAGTAAATAAACACACTTAGGTGGAACATAGCTAGTAAACCTATAGATAAAATCTCTAGTTTCTAAGTATAGTATATCCTACTGGTTACGTTTCCCATTGCTGTGAGCAAGTATGGAGAAGCATTTTGAAGCAGGAAGCATTTCTTTTTTTACTTATTTAGAGGGTGTAGATAAAATCGCCGGTTGCTAACTAGGGCATATCCTACTGGTTATTTTTCCCATTGCTGTGTGTAAGTATGGAGAAGCATTTTGAAGCAGGAAGCATTTCTTTCTTTCTTTCTTTTTACTTATTTAGAGAGTGTAGTGGTTGATGGTAGGGAAGGTATAATGGTAGAAACAGGTCATGGCTGTGTTGGCAGCAGAATGTGGCTGCTTGTTTACGTTGTGGTGGACCAGGAAGCAGATAACAGACAGGGAATAGATCTGGTCTGCAAAACCTCCAGGTTCATGCTTCGTTCCATGAAGCACAACTTTTAAGGTTCTATATTCTTCCAAGGCAGCATGGTTAGCTGGGAATCCAGTGTTAAAACACACGAGGCTATAGAATACTAAATTTTTAGTTATTATTGATGAGATAAAAATGACCAAAAGGAAAGAGTTTAGCTTGGCATGCGATTCCAGTAAAGGAGTCCATAATATCAAGAAAAGTATTGCATCAGGTGCATGGAGCCAAGAGATCATATCTATCACCAAATGCAGAAAGCAAAGAGTTAACTGAAATTGGAGCAAGGCTATAAATACACAAAGCCTCATGATGTATTTCTTCTAGCAAGGCTACATCACAAAGGCTCCATAAATTTCCAAAAACTACCACTCCACATGGAAACTCCTGAGCCTATGGGGGACACTTAAAATTTTAAACAACCACAACAATTTTTACCTTCAACTCAATTTTGTGTGTGTGTGTGTGTGTGTGTGTGTGTGTGTGTGTGTGTGTGTGTTTGTACACGTCTTTTTGTGCGTGTCTGGGTTGTATAGATACTATATGTTTCTGCATGTGTATTTTTGTGTCTCTGTCTATTTCTGTCTCTGTGTGTTCTTGCGTGTCTCTCTGTCTGGCTGTCTGTGTTTCTCTCTGTGTGTGTTGATTGTGTGGGAACATGTGGTATTCCAAACTCAGTCCTAGCTAAGGCATTTGCCAAAAGGATCACACAATGAAGTTCAATTAAGTATCAATTACTAGCAACTGATTTCCCACGAGAATATACACTTTGGAATCACAGAACAATAAGTTAAAAATAAAAAGTAAAGAAGAACCATGTTTTCTAAGGATAATTGCATCTGTGAACATAAAAGGAATCCAGATAATAGGAAAACTAAAACAAATTAAAAGACAAGCAAATTGTAGCACAAGTTATGAACCTCTCTCTGGATTCTGAAGTTTTATGGTGACAGTCTTTGAGGTCGGGATGGGCTATGGCTCCTTCTTCCTGGTGCTTCGGTGGGCCTCTATCTGGGTTGCTAAGTTTTCCAATTGAATAAATACTCCTGAATCTTTGACTAATTGTATGCAGCATTTTTCTTATTTGATTGATGGATATTCTACAAGTGTTCTCGGAGTTCTCTGAGATTATTTTTTTTTCTGGTTTATTTTCTAACTCAACGTCAGCATTTTTACTGACATTTTCATAATTCAACCTTATATTATTTTTCTGTAAATTGATCATTTGTTTCAGTTTTTGTTTGTTTCAATGTGTTCAGGTCACATAAATATGCTACTGTGACTTTAATTACTTTCTTCTTTCTGCAGAGTCTCTGTTTAGTGCATGTCATTCATAGATGAAAGACGACTTGATTATGTGCTACAAAGACACAGACTGAAAATCTGATTGGCACTCTGGGAATGGTGTCCCGAGGTGACTAGAGAAATGTGACCAGAATCTCCTGATTTCTCCTAGCTTTCTCCTCATTGAAGGGTTTCTTAGATAACAGGCCTGTGTAAGAGAGAGGAAATGCAAAAGGGAAAGGAAGAGGAGACAGAAGAGGAAACAAACCTCAGGGCGAAGTCAGAAGGCAACCATAACACAACAGATAAGACCTGTCAATAGTCTGAGACCACATCAGGAGACTGTGAATCATGGCCAATCAGAAGTAAAACCTGTCTCATGCCACCGCCTGTGTTGTCTTCCTCTTAAAGAGGGCAGAATTTCGGAGGTGACCATTCAGACATTTTGCCTGAGAGTAATTTCCTAGGTTTCAGGAAATCTGCAAACTAAGTAGGAGAGGCAGGATAGCAGCACTTATTCACTACATATGCAGCTACAGACATGCTTATTCGTCTTCATAATAACGTCTCTTTCTACCCGTGATTATGCCTGGAATTCCACAGTTCAGAGGTCTTTTCCTGTATGCCACTTCCGTTCCATCATGCTATACAGGAGAAAGGGGTGCCCTGCCTGTAGTGGAGGCAGCGAACACTGCCGGGTCGAGCTTCTGAAGCCCTCTTTGGTGATTCTCCTGTACCACTGAAGGTGACTCTGCCTAGTTACACGCCTGTCTTTGGAGGATTCCAGGAAGCAAATTGGATTGGGATTCTGAGTCCCTCAGTGATTGGTAGGACTTATCCTTCTGTAGTCTGTGTTATGTCCCAGTGGTCCATCTGCTTTCTAGATTCCATTTGTTTTTACTGATATCTCCTCTTCTGTTTCTTCCGCATTCAGTAAATTTGTTTTTTGTTTTTTTGTTTTTTTTTTTTTTTTTTTTTTGTAGAGTGAAAAAGATCTATCGTGTATTTTAGTAGGTTGTGGGAGG